>NC_142481.1:6065606-6217121 GCF_049115385.1 Moschus berezovskii
GAATAATCGTCTTTTAATTTCACAGCTGCAATCACCATCTACAGTGATTTTGGAGCCCAGAAAAATAAAGCCAGCCACTGTTTCCACTGTTTGCCGTGCTGAACCCAACACAAGGAGTAACCAAAACTATACAGCAAATACCCACACTCATCATGGTAGAAACTGACAATAATACAAAAATGGTAGGGGATGTTAACACCCCAGTTTCATTAATGGAAACATCATCCAGACAGAAAATTGGTAAGGCAACAGAGATCCTATGTGGTGCAACAGACTAGCTGAATTTAGTAGATATCTCTAGGATTTTACATCAAAAAACAATAGAATACACTTTCTTTTAAAGTGAAATGTCCTCCAGGATACATCATGTGCTAAGCCACGAAACAAGTCTTAACAAATTTTATTGAACAGAAATCATCTGAAGCATTTCTTGAAACTGGATATCAAGTACAGAAAGAAAAATAGGAAAAGAACAAACACATAGAAATGAAACACACTACTAAACAATGATAGATTCAAAAAAGATATCAAAGAGTAAATCAGAAATTACCAGAAGACAAATGAGAATAAAAGCACAACATGCCAAAATCGATGGAACACAGTGAACACAGTTGTAAGGGAAAACTTTGTATCAATGCAGGCCTACTTCAAATATCTGAGAAAAATCTAAAGAAGAAACCCAAACCCAGTTAACTGACCAAATTTCTAGAAACAATCTCTAGGACTGAATCAGGAAGAAATAGACAGTCTGAACAGGCTGATAACGAGTTGTGAAACCAGTCAGTAATCACAACCTCCCAGCAAACAATGTCCAGGACCTGATGGCGTCACATGGGATCCTGTAAAACATTTAAAAAAATAACATCTATCGTTCTTAAACTATTCCAAAAAATTGAAAAGGAGGGGACACTCCTAAATTTGTTCTATCAAGTTACCTTTACACTGATATCAGTACCAGAAAAAGACAGAAAAGGAAACAGAATTACAGAAAAGAAAATTACAGTGCATTTTCTTTGAATATGGTTGAAAATTTTTCAACAAAATATTAGCAGACAAAATTCAACAATTTATAAAAACTGTCATAAATGATTATCAAGTAGCATTTTTCCAGAGGTGCAAGGAAGATTAAAAATCCACAAATCAATCCATGGGATATATCACATTTTCAAAAAGGAACGATTAACACATGATTATGTCAATAGATGTAGAAAAAGCACTGACAAAGTCTAACATCCTTTCACCCTAAAAACTCTCAGACATATAGGTAGAGATAATACATCTCCGCATAATAAAGCCCATTTATGACAAACCCACAGCTAACATCACAGTCAGAGCTGGATGCCTTTTCCTTTAAAATCAGGAAGAAGAGAAGAACACTCACCCTAGCCACTCTGGCTTAACACAGCGTTGGGAGTCCTAGCCACAGAATTGGACAAAACAGTAATAACAGGTATTGAACTCATAAGAGAAGAGGCAACCCTGCCACTTCTGCAGAGAAATGATCCTTTGTGTAGAAAACCATAATGTCGCCACCAGAAAACTAACTGATGAATTCAGTACACACACAATGGGGAATATTCTTCACCCCTTAAGAATAAAATTTTGCTGCCTCTAACATAGATGGACCTGGAAATCATTAGGTTTAGTGAATTAAGGCAGAGAAAGAAAAACACTGTATACTATCACTTGACTTACAGCATCT
Source organism: Moschus berezovskii (assembly GCF_049115385.1). Classification (NCBI taxonomy): domain Eukaryota; kingdom Metazoa; phylum Chordata; class Mammalia; order Artiodactyla; family Moschidae; genus Moschus; species Moschus berezovskii. The sequence continues at coordinate 6,067,309 of NC_142481.1, forward strand.
AAAACTAGTACAAATGAATGAAAATGATGATATAGAAAAAGACTCGCCTACAGAGAAGAAACTAGTGTTTACAGTGGGGAGAGAAAGTGGGAAGGGGCAAGACAGAGCAAAGATTTAGAAGTACACACTAGTATGTATAACATGAAGAAACTACAAGGACATACTTTACAGCACAGGGGATATAGCCAATAGTTCATAATAACTTTAAGCAAAGTATAACCTATACATTGAATCACAATGTTGTACCTCTGCCACTACTATAACACTGTAAATCAACTATAATTCAATGAGACACTTAACGTAAAAGAAAACTTATGCATTGCGATATGTGGTTGTAATGGCAGTCACATTACAATATTTATCTGTAACAAACTACCAAATCTTATACTTTAAATTTATACAATGTTATATGCCAAGTGTATTTCAGTCTAAAAAATCTGCTAAAATATATTTTTTTCCGGTGTGCTTTTTATTGTACTTCACTTCAAACTGCTCATTTCTACATGAAAATATTTTAATGTGCTAATCTCCCTGCAAGACTCTTTCTAATAAACACTGCCATCACTCTTAACAATGTTAACTATAAACTTGTAACTGGCTCCCAAATTCTTACCTGACTTTACCTTCGAGTGCTAAGCAGGGTATTCCTTACACCCTGAGGACATTAATTTCTTCAGTTTTATTTCTGACTACTGTACACACTGACCCATTATCAAGTATACTTTTACCTATAAATCCATATCTACTTCATTTCTGGGAAATTCGTTTTGGTAGACTGGAAATAACACATTTGAACACTTTATATTGTGTACATTATTTCAAGGCCTGCTGTTTATTGCATAAATCTGAACTCCTTTTCCACAAGAAAACTTCATGCATATAGTCATCTTTCTGGCAATATATCTCAATTGGTCTTTATGTTGAAGAAGATGCTTGGCATGTCTGGTATAATATTGAGATTCAAAATTTAAATTAGGATTCTGAGAGTGAATAAGTGAACTGGCAATGGCTCTTTATAGAAATAAATAAAATTCACAGTTTTCTCATAATAGTCGAGGACTTTGCATTTCTCATCCAGGCAAAGTAGAGCCTGTGCACGCTGGAGTTACGGCTCATGAGCAGAAAGGGGCTGACAGTAGGGAAGCACGCTGCAGTGACTACAGTGACGTCCACAAGCACCTGGCTGGGCTGATCCAAAAGAGCCAGGAGCACTTGGAAGATGGAGGAGAGAATATAAAAGTAGACAAAGGTGCTCCCCAGGAGAAGGATGGTTTTGGTAGCTCTGGACTCGGGGGAGGACCTGGAGGAGGCATCGGGCTTACGAATGTGCTGGACCTGCTGCTTATGTCTGTACAGGATGAGAACCATGGAGCCGCCGGCCCAGAGCGTGAGCCCCAAACATAAAACATCAGGGAACAATAACAATGCTGAATACAAGGCATCTTCAGTTTTGTCAGTAAGAGTAGAAGAACAGTAGCCAAAATCTCTTTCCTCTGTGATGTTTTTGTCACTCCATTTGCCAGTTATATGGAAAGGAAAAATGACATTTACCGGCATTTGCAGGATCCAACACAGGAAAAGAGAGGGAACGATGTACTTAGGAGCTGTGACTTTCAGCGCTGCCCACCTGGAGTTCCAGGGACTGATCGTGATCACCTGAAAGACACTCAAGAGGCAGATGCTACCGATGGACACTCCCCTCCCCACTCTGTGCAGAAAGAAGAGAAGTTTGCAGCCAAAATCACTGCGGATATGCTTCCACCCAAGGACTGCCATTGTCTGGGGGACCCCTTTACAAAGGAGGACCAGGGAGTTGGCCACAATCAGGTGCTTAAGGATCAAATCTGTGGACCTTATCCTGTAACCCATGAAGTGAAGGACGATATAACGGCAAAGGAGTGAGAAATTCCCCAGGGTTCCAACCACCGTCTGTGTTAAGATGATCATGTCCATTATGAAAAAGCTGCTGGCCATCCTCTCAGTTCACAGTCACTGGTACTTGTGAGTTAGAATGTCCTGTGGGGAATATGAGGCATGGGCTACATGCATCGTGTCAACTGAAATCCAGTATTGTCCACTTAACAATAGTTCCCACTTGGAAATATTTGCTTCTTGTGTTTCTGTTACCAGCAGCGTTTAAAGGGGTGCACGTATAACATTTAAAGAGAACTAACATGTAAAATTAATCACTGAAGATACTCATGTGATCACTTCTTCATTCTTCACAAATTTATTAGGCAGGATTTGAAGGGACCTTAGGTGTACAGAGGAATGTAACCTACACCCAGACAGGTTAAGTATTTGTCAAATCTGCTTCTTAATGCAGAGTGAGGACTGAATCCCATTGGGCTACTCAAGACAGTGGTTTGAGGAACTTCCCAGGTGCTTAAATGATTAAGACTCTGCCTTCCACCACAGAGAGTCCAGGTTCAATCCCTGGTCCAGGATCGAAGATCCCAGGAACTTTGATGCACGGCCAAAAACAAGTAAAGAGAGTGTACTGATCACCAGCCATGCCAAACAGCTAGGTAGTTGCAAGCATATAATAAACCAGATCTATATTTGATTTTGATTTCACAACTTTTTGGATTGTAGACCTGTGGTATTTTGTCATTTTCATATAACATGATTCCATTTATTTGTAAAGCTTTATTCTATGGTGCCACGTATTAGGAATAAAGTCTTAGCATCTTAATACATGAACATCACTGCTGGCAGTAGAATACAGCAGGAACCTGCCTCAGGACAAGGCAATGTCATGAAGACAAGAATGCTTCGCTGTGAGCATGGCAACAGAAAGACTCTTTTGTTCCTATTTCAGAAACACAACTAAAATAACGTATATTATAGAAATGTTTGAACAATCGTATGTAGGCAATAAACCTTAGGGCATAAAACACTAGCATGTGATAAAAGAGTTTAAGACAAAAGAAAATTATTATTGTCTAACCATACACTGAACCAGTATGCTATTGTCTGAGCCCAGTGACTATATTAGCAATGAATTAATATTTGCAATTGACATTAAAAAACAAAACACAGAGGCAAAATTTAGCACTTACGAAGCAGGTATTCCTGTCTCTTACATAAACTGACAGACTAGATTTCTTAGAATGTCAACAAATTGGTGTTGGTGTCTCTGTTCCTGATGCGATCACTTACCCAGAATCTTGATCTGCCTTTCTCTCATAGACTCTGCTGCTCAGACGAAAGTGCAATGAACATACCTTCCAGCTGGCAGGACAAGGGCTCGGTGGGATGGTCATTATACCCAGTATGTGTGTGCGAGGGAGGCAGCCAGATCCTGATAAATGGGTGTGAGATGCTGTCCTCCCCTCCCCTCCTGTCAGAGCTGCAATTATCATCTCACCTGCAGCAGCGATGGGAGTGCAGGCCTGGGATCTGAGACCATTTCTGAGAACTTTTCTCTCGGTTGTTAATTACTGGAAACAGTGACAAGTTTCTAGTTAGCACCCTTTGGAGACAAATGGCTGTACCTGAGAGGCATTTTCTTTTCCATGATCCCTGAAGGTGATGGTCTCACGAGGAAGAAATGCTGAAATCACACACATTGGGGACTGACACAAACCATGTGCATCCCTCTGGATTCTTCACTTCCCTGAGATGCCTCTCTGCCCTCATACTAGGACTTTCCTCTCCTTCAGCCACTGAATGGAACCGTCAGTGAAAGTATTTGTAAAGAAATGGAATGAGACAAAATACCTGGGAAGTATACTCAAAGAGTCAAAAGGAAAAGGAGGAACATCATCAAGAACTCACGATAGGAACCACCAGCACAACTTATATCAATTTAGACTCATTTTCATAATCCAATGCCAATTATTATGGAAATTTTGTAGGAAAATATAATTTATTATTACTGAACCCTGTGATAAGAATTGGTTGCAGAACAAATAAATAGAAAAAAGAGAGAGGGTTTGAAAATACTTATAAAATAAAAGCACCTAGATCTGATGCCTCGATGATTTTATCAAATACTTAATACAAGAGCATCCTGGCAACGAAAAAATATGCCAGTAAAAACCAGTGCATCCGTGCAAAATTAAAAGAAAATCTGAAATGCAAGTAGGAGGCTTCACAAAAAGCAAGAACGCTGACAACTTGATCATGTACTTCTAGCCTCCAGAACTGTGAAAAGAGAACTATCTATGTTTAAACCTCCCAGGCTGTTGTATTTTATTAAGGCAGACTTAAAATATCATACAAACTGCAAGAGTCTGTCTGTTTGATCCTGGGGCATCCAAGGGTGAGCCTGCAATTTATGTCAGAGAAAGTTTTGCCTATGTTCTCTGCTAGCAGTTTTATGGTGTCATGTCTTCTATTTAACTCTTGGAGCCATGTTGAGTTTATTTTTGTGTATGGTTTGAGGGTGTGATTTGACTTCACTGATTTACATGAGGCTGTCCAGCTACCAGAGAAGAGTGGAGAAATAACTCGAGAAAGAATGAACAAAAGGAGCCAAATCGAAAACAATGCCCAGTTTTGAGTGTGACTGGTGATGGAAGTATAGTCCGATGCTGCAAAGAACAATATTGCACAGGAACCTGGAATGTTAGGTCCACAAATCAGGGTACATTGGAAGTGGTCAAATGGGAGATGGGAGGAGTGAACGTCGGCATTTTAGGATTCAGTGAACTAAAATGGGCGGCAACAGGAGAATTTAATTCACATGACCATTATATGTACTCCTACCAAGGTCCGTCTAGTCAAGGCAATGGTTTTTCCCGTGGTCATGTATGGATGTGAGAGTTGGACTGTGAAGAAGGCTGATCGCCGAAGAATCGATGCTTTTGAACTGTGGTGCTGGAGAAGACTCTTGAGAGTCCCTTATACTGCAAGGAGATCCAACCAGTCCATTCTAGAGGAGATCAATCCTGGATGTTCATTGGAGGGACTGATGCTAAAGCTGAAACTGCAATACTTTGGCCACCTCATGCGACGAGTTGACTCACTGGAAAAGACTCTGATGCTGGGAAAGGTTGGGGGCGGGAGGAGAAGGGGACGACAGAGAATGAGATGGCTGGATGGCATCACCGACTCTGTGGACATGAGTTTGAGTGTACTCCGGGAGTTGGTGATGGATAGGGAGGCCTGGCGTGCTGTGATTCATGGGGTCATGGAGAGTCGGACACGACTGAGCGACCGAAATGAACTGAACTGAACTGAACTGATGTGCAAGAATCCCTTAGAAGAAATGGAGTAACCCTCATAGCTAACAAAAGAGTCCAAAATGCAATATTTGGGTGTAATTGCAAAAATGACAGAATGATCTCTGTTCGTTTCCAAGGTAGAGCATTAAATATCACAGTAATCCAGATCCATGCCCCAACCAGCAGTGCTGAAGAAGCTGAAGCTGCACTGTTCTATGAAGACCTACATGACCTTCTAGAACTAACACCAAAAAAAGATGTCCTTTTTATCATAGGGGACTGGAATACAAAAGTAGGAAATCAAGAGATAGCTGGAGTAAGAGGCAAGTTTGGCCTTGGACTACAAAATGAAGCAGGGCTAAGGCTAACAGAGTTTTGCCAAGACAACACACTGGTCATAGAAAACACCCTCTTTCAACAACACAGGAGACAACTCTACACCAGAGGGACATCACCAGAAGGTCAACAGCAAAATCAGATTGATTATATTCTTTGCAGCCAAAGATGGATAAGCTCTATACAGTGAGCAGAAACAAGACCAGGAGCTGACTGTGGGTCAGATCATGAACGCCTTTTTGCCAAATTCAGACTGAAATTGAAGAAAGTAGGGAAAACCACCAGACCATGCAGGTATGAACTAAATCAAATCCCTTACAATTATACAGTGGAAGTGACGAACAGATTCAAGTGATTAGATATGATAGAGTGCCTGAAGAACTCTGGACGGAGGTTGGTGACATTGGACAGGAGGCAGTGTTCAAGACCACCCCCAAGAAAAAGAAATGCAAAAAGGCAAAATAGTAGTCTGAGGAGGTCAGACTGAGAAAAAAAGAGACGATAAAGGAAAAGGAAAAAAGGAAAGATAAACCCATCTGAATGCAGACTTTCAGGGAAAAACAAGGAGAGATAAGAAAGCCTTCCTCAGTGATCAATGCAAAGAAATAGAGGAAACCAATAGAAACAGAAAGACTAGAGATCTCTTCAAGAAAATTGGAAGATATCAATGGAACATTTCATGCAGAGATGGGCACAATAAAGGACAGAAATGCTATGGACCTAACAGAAGGAGAAGATATTAAGAAATGGTGGCAAGAATACACAGAAGAACTGTACAAAAAGGACCTTAATGACCCAGAAAAGCACGATGTTGTGATCACTCACCTAGGGCCAGACATCCTGGATTCTGAAGTCCAATGTGCCTTAGGAAGCATCATGACAAACAAAGCTAGTGGAGGTGATAGAATTCCAGATGAGCTATTTCAAGTCCTGAAAGATGAAGCTGTGAATGTGCTGCACTAAATACACCTGCAAATTCGGAAAACTCAGCAGTGGCCACAGGACTGGAAAAGGTCTGTTTTCATTCCAATCCCAAAGAAAGGCAATGCCAAAGTGTTAAAACTGCCACACAATTGCACATATCTCACACGCTAGCAAATTAATGATCAAAATTCTCCAAGCCACACTTCAACTGTATGTAAACCAAGAAATTCCAGATATACAAGCTGGATTTAGAAAAAGCAGAGGAACCAGAGATCAAATTACAAACATCCACTGGATCATCGAAAAAGCAGGAGAGTTCCAGAAAAACATCCACTTCCGCTTTACTGGATACAACAAAGCCTTTGACAGTGTGGATCACAATAAACTGTAGAAAATTCTTCAAGAAATGAGAGTACCAGACAACCTGACTTGTCTTCTGTGAAATCTGCATGCAGGTCAAGAACCAACTGTTAGATCTGACATGGAACCATGGACTGGTTCCAAACTGGGAAAGGAGTACGTCAAGGTCGTATATTGTCACCCTGCTTATTCAACTTATATGCAGAGTACATCATGCGAAATGCCAGGCTGGATGAAGCACCAGCTGGTATCAAGATTGCCAGGAGAAATGCCAATCACTTCAGATACTCAGATGACACCCACCTTATGCCAGAAAGTGAAGAGTAACTATAGAACCTCTGGATGAATGTGAAAGAGGAGAGTGAAAAAACTGGCTTAAAACTCAAGATTCAAAACACAAAGGTCATGGCATCTGGTCCCACTACTGCATGTCAAATAGACGGGGAAACAACAGAAACAGTGACAGAATTTATTTCCTTGGACTCCAAAATCGCTGCAGATGGTCATGCAGCCATGAAATTAAAAGATGCTTGCTCCTTTGAAGAAAAGTTATGATCCACTTAGATAGCATATTAAAAAGCAGAAACATTACTTTGCTGACAAACGTCAATCTAGTCAAAGCTATGATTTTTCCTGTAGTGATGTATGGATGTGAGAGTTGGACCATAAAGAAAGCAGAGCACAGAAGAATTGGTGCTTTTGAACTGGGGTGTTGGAGAAGACTCTTGAGAATTCCTTGAACTGCACGGAGATCTGACCAGTCAGTCCTAATGAAGTCAGTCCTGAATATTCACTGGAAGGACTGATGCTGAAGCTGAAGCACCAATACTTTGGCCACCTGATGCAAAGAATGGACTCATTGGAAAAAACCCTGATGCTGCAAAGGATTGAAGGCAGGAGAAGGGGACGACAGGATGAGATGCTTGGATGGCATCACCAACTAGACGGACATGAGTTTGAGCAAGCTCCAGCAGTTGGTGCTGGACAGGGAAGCCTGGCATGCTGCAATCCGTGGGGTCACAAAGACTTGGACGTGACTGAGCAACTGAACTGAACTAATGACACTGGGCCCACAGATAATTGGGGGAAATTCCCTACCTTGAATCAACTCATTAGAAAACTTAATGGACCTGAAAAATCCACTTGCCACGTAATATAACATGACTACCCAGATGATGTCACATACATAGGAGGAGAATTATTATTTATATAATAATCAATATATTTTCAACACTATGAGCAGTCTTTACCTCCTGTGATGGTTTCTTACGAGGAAGAAGCTAGTATAAGGGGATATGCCCTCACAACTTTTAGTGGTCTTATCTTTTGTCTGACTCTTTGCGACCCCATGGATTGCACCATGGCAGACTTTCCTGTCCATCACCAACTCCTGGAACTTACTGAAACTCATGTCCATAGAGTTGGTGATGCCATCCAACCATCCCATCCTCTTTCGTCCCCTTCTCCTCCTGTCAACAACCTTGACATACTCCTTTCTTGATTTGGAACCAGTCTGTTGTTCCATGTCCAGTTCTCACTGTTGCTTCTTGACCTGCATACAGATTTCTCAGGAGGCAGGTCAGGTGGTCTGGTATTCCCATTCTTTAAGAATTTGCCACAGTTTGCTGTGATCCACACAGTCAAAGGTTTTGACATAGTCAATAAAGCAGAAGTGGATGTTTTTCTAGAACTCTCTTGCTTTCTCGATGATCCAATGGATGCTGGCAATTTGATCTCTGCTTCCTCTGTCTTTTCTAAATCCAGTTTGAACGTCTAGAAGTTCACGGTTCACATACTGTTGAATTGGATACAGTAAAGCTTAAAGGGTATAAAGACTCATATATCTGCATTTAAAATGGTATGTTTCAGAAATACCAGAACACTTAAAGCTGTTTTCATCATATCAATAGAGAGGCATAGAATTTCTTTGAGGTATCTGCTACTGCTGCTGCTAAGTCACTTCAGTCATGTCTGACTCTGTGTGACCCCATAGACGGAAGCCCACCAGGCTCCCCCTTCCCTGGGATTCTCCAGGCAAGAACACTGGAGTGGGTTGCCATTTCCTTCTCCAATGTGTGAGGCATAGCAAATATTAAATAACACAGAGGACTTTGATCACGATGAGCTGACATCACTCCCCAACACCTGCTTCACTGGACACCAGTAAACAGCCTCTCCTTCCTGACCCTGTGAGTTCCATCCTAAGACTGATATTGTGAAGGAAGAGGGAGAATGCTGTTGAGTGTTGTTTCCTCAAAATTTTAGCTTTCCTCCTTTACTGTATGTGCTTTTCAAACAGCTTAGAGGGTATTTTAAGTAAGAAAGATATTTTTCCTGTAAGCTGAAAGTAGAAAGTACCCTGACTAATTAAATACTGTGTGGTGTATGTATACAATGAAATACATCTCACTCATAAAAAGAATGAAATATTACCTTTTGCAGCAACATGGACAGAGTTAGAGATGATCATACTAAGGTGAGTAAGCCAGAAAGAGAACAACAAATGCCATGTGATATCATTTATGTATGGAAACTAAAATATCGGGGCTTCCCAGGTGGTACTAGTGGTAAAGAACCCTCCTTCCAATGAAGGAGACAGGAAGACACGTGGGTTCCATCCAAGTTTGAGCCACTACTGGGGTCAGGAAGATTCCCTGAGTAGTGCATGGCAACCCACTCCAGTATTCTTGCCTGGAGAATCCTCATGGACAGAGAAATCCGGTAGGCTGCAGTCTGAAGGGTTGAACATGACTGAAGAAACTGAGTGAGCGAAAATATGACACAAATGAACTTATCTATGAAAAAAAAACAGACTCACAGACATAGAAAACAGAATTGTGGTTCCCAAGGGGGAAGGTGGGGGAAGGATGGATTGGGAGTTTGAGATGAGTAGATGAAAAATTTTCAATACAGAATGTATCAAGAACAATGTCCTACTGCATAGCACATGGAACTATAGTTAATATCTTGTGATAATCCATGATGGGAAAGAATATGAAAAAGAATGTCACTAAATCACTATGCAGTACAGCAGACATTAGTACCATACGATGCATGTGACAGGATGCTCGGGACTGGTGTGCGGGGATGACCCAGAGGGAGGATAAAGGGAGGAGGTAGGTGGGAGGGGGGTTCAGGAAGGGGAACTCATGTACACCCAGGGAGGATTCATGTCAATGGATGGCAAAACCAACCAATATAGTATTGTAAAATAATTAGCCTCCAATTAAAAAAAAATCCATTACAAAAAAAAATACCATACTGTAAATCAACACTATAGATCAGTAAAATAAATTTTAAAAAACTGAATGTGTCAGATATGAAGTGAAGTGAAAGTTGCCCAGTGGTAACCAACTCTTTGGGACCCAAGGAATGTAGACTGTCAGGCTCCTCTCTCCATGGAATTCTCCAGGCCAGAATACTGGATTGGGTAGGCGTTCCCTTCTCCAGGGGATCTCCCCAACCCAGGGATCGAATACAGGACTCTTGCATTGCAGGCAGATTCTTTACCCTCTGAGTCACCAGGGAAGCCCAAGAATACTGGAGTCGGTATGTCCAGCTGATCTTCCTGACCCAGGAATTATACTGGGGTTTCCTGCATTGCAGGTGGAGATGCAGACGCGACGCGAGAGACGCCGGCCCCGGCGGCGCAGACGCGACGCGAGAGACGCCGGCCCCGGCGGCGCACACGCGATGCGAGAGACGCAGGCCCCAGAGCAACGAACCACGCAAAGAGGTGCGGCCGTGAGGAGCTACCCCACGCCTGAGGCCAGGGCCGGCGGCCGAGAGGAGCTACCCCACGTCCAACAGGCGGTGGCTGCACGGGCGCAGGAGGGCCGAGAGGAGTTACTCCGCGTTCAAGGTCAGGAGGGGCGGCCTTGAGGAGATACCCCCTCGTCCAAGGTAAGGTACAGCGGCTGCACTTTGCTGGAGCGGCTGTGAAGAGATTTTCCACGACCAAGGTAAGAGAAACCCAAATAAGACGGTAGGTATTGCTAGGGGGCATCAGAGGGCAGACAAACTGAAATCATAATCATAGGAAACTAGCCGATCTGATCACATGGACCACAGCCGAATGTGGTCCACTGGAGAAGGGAATGGCAAACCACTTCAGTATACTTGCCTTGAGAACCCCATGAACAGTAACAAAGGGCAAAATGATAGGATACTGAATGAGGAATTCCCCAGGTCAGTAGGTGCCCAGTATGCTACTGGAGCTCAGTGGAGAAATAACTATAGAAGGAATAAAGGGATGGAGCAAAAGCAAAACCAATACCCAGTTGTGGATGTGACCAGTGATAGAAGCAAGGTCCGGTGCTGTAAAGAGCAGTATTGCATAGGAACCTGGAATGTTAGGTCCATGAATCAAGGCAAATTGGAAGTGGTCAAACAGGAGATGGCAAGAGTGAACATAGACATTCTAGGAATCAGTGAATTAAAATGGACTGGAATGGGTGAATTTAACTCGGATGACCATTATATCTACTACTGTGGGCAGGAATCCCTTAGAAGAAATGGAGTAGCCATCATGGTCAACAAAAGAGTCCGAAATGCAGTACTTGGATGCAATCTTAAAAATGACAGGATGATTTCTGTTCGTTTCCAAGGCAAACCATTCAATATTACAGTAATCCAGGCCTATGCCCCAACCAGTAATGCCGAAGAAGCCGAAGTTAATCGGTTCTATGAAGACCTACAAGACCTTTTAGAACTAACACCCAAAAAAGATGTCCTTTTCATTATAGGGGACTGGAATGCAAAAGTAGGAAGTCAAGAAACACCTGGAGTAACAGGCAAATTTGGTCTTGGAGCACGGAATGAAGCAGGGCAAAGGTTAATAGAGTTTTGTCAAGAGAACGCACTGGTCATAGCAAACACCCTCTTCCAACAACACAAGAGAAGACTCTACACATGGACATCACCAGATGGTCAACACCGAAATCAGATTGATTAAATTCTTTGCAACCAAAGATGGAGAAGCTGTATACAGTTAGCGAAAACAAGACCAGGAGCTGACTGTGGCTCAGATCCTGAACTCCTTATTGCGAAGTTCAGACTTCAATTGAAGAAAGTAGGGAAAACCACTAGACCATTCAGATATGACCTCAATCAAATCCCTTATGATTATACAGTGGAAGTGAGAAATAGATTTAAGGGACTAGATCTGATTGATAGAGTGCCTGATGAACTCTGGACGGAGGTTCGTGACATTGTACAGGAGACAGGGACCAAGACCATCCCCATGGAAAAGAAATGCAAAAGAGCGAAATGGCTGTCTGAGGAGGCCTTACAAATAGCTGTGAAAAGAAGAGAGGCGAAAAGCAAAGGAGAAAAGGAAAGATATAAGCATCAGAATGCAGAGTTCCAAAGAATAGCAAGGAGAGATAAGAAAGACTTCCTCAGTGATCAATGCAAAGAAATAGAGGAAAACAACAGAATAGGAAAAACAAGAGACCTCTTCAAGAAAATTAGAGATTCCAAGGGAACATTTCATGCAAAGATGGGCTCGATAAAGGACAGAAATGGTATGGACCTAACAGAAGCAGAAGATATTAAGAAGAGGTAGCAGGAATACACAGAAGAATTGTACAAAAAAGATCTTCACGACCAAGATAGTCACGATAATGTGATCACTGACCTAGAGCCAGACATCTTGGAATGTGAAGTCAGGTGTGCCTTAGAAAGCATCACTACTAACAAAGCTAGTGGAGGTGATGGAATTCCAGTTGAGCTATTTCAAGTCTTGAAAGATGATGCTGTGAAAGTGCTGCACTCAATATGCCAGCAGATTTGGAAAACTCAGCAGTGGCCACAGGACTGGAAGAGGTCAGTCTTCATTCCAATCCCTAAGAAAGGCAATGCCAAAGAATGCTCAAAGTACCGCACAATTGCACTCATCTCACACGCTAGTAAAGTCATGCTCAAAATTCTCCAAGCCAGGCTTCAGCAATATGTGAGCCGTGAACTCCCACATGTTCAAGCAGGTTTTAGAAAAGGCAGAGGCACCAGAGATCAAATTGCCAACATCCGCTGGATCATGGAGAAAGCAAGAGAGTTTCAGAAAAACATCTATTTCTGCTTCATTGACTATGCAAAAGCCTTTGACTGTGTCGATCACAATAAACTGTGGAACATTCTGAAAGAGATGGGAATCCCAGACCACCTCACCTGCCTCTTGAGAAACCTGTATGCAGGTCAGGAAGAAACTGTTAGAACTGTACATGGAACAACAGACTGGTTCCAAATAGGAAAAGGTGTACGTCAAGGTTGTATATTGTCACCTTGCTTATTTAACTTATATGCAGAGTACATCATGAGGAACGCTGGGCTGGAAGAAGCACAAACTGGAATCAAGATTGCCGGGAGAAATATCAATAACCTCAGATATGCAGATGACACTACCCTTATGGCAGAAAGTGTAGAGGAACTCAAAAGCCTCTTGATGAAAGTGAAAGAGGAGAGTGAAAAGGTTGGCTTGAAGCTCAACATTCAGAAAACAAAGATCATGGCATCTGGTCCCATCACTTCATGGGAAATAGATGGAAAAACAGTGGAAACAGTGTCAGACTTTATTTTTTGGGGCTCCACAAACACTGCAGATGCTGATTGCAGCCATGAAATTAAAAGACGCTTGCTCCTTGGAAGGAAAGTTATGACCAACCTTGATAGTATATTAAAAAGCAGAGACATTACTTTGCCAACCAAGGTCCGTCTAGTCAAGGCAATGGTTTTTCCCGTGGTCATGTATGGATGTGAGAGTTGGACTGTGAAGAAGGCTGATCGCCGAAGAATCGATGCTTTTGAACTGTGGTGTTGGAGAAGACTCTTGAGAGTCCCTTATACTGCAAGGAGATCCAACCAGTCCATTCTAAAGGAGATCAACCCTGGATGTTCATTGGAGGGACTGATGCTAAAGCTGAAACTGCAATACTTTGGCCACCTCATGCGACGAGTTGACTCACTGGAAAAGACTGTGATGCTGGGAAAGGTTGGGGGCGGGAGGAGACGGGGACGACGGAGAATGAGATGGCTGGATGGCATCACCGACTCTGTGGACATGAGTTTGAGTGTACTCCGGGGGTTGGTGATGGACAGGGAGGCCTGGCGTGCTGTGATTCATGGGGTCGCGGAGAGTCGGACACGACTGAGCGACTGAACTGAACTGAACTGACTGAACTGGTGGATTCTTTACCAGCTGAGCTACCAGGGAAGCTATGATTAGATGACAAAGTGTGGAATTAATGAATAGGTCCTCTGCCACGTCCTTCATTTCCAAATCCTCCTTCCTACAAGTAGATGTTACCAAGCTGAATTTCGGTCCATAGGAGTCTTTCAATGTATTGTTGCATGCAATTTTCTCATATTTTGTGGAGGGTTTTTGCACCTATGTTTATGAGAGGTTCTGGCCTATAATTTTCTTTATATATATTGCCATTTTGTGCTTTTGGTATCAGAGTGATGTTGGCCTCATAAAATGAGGTAAGAAGCATTCTCTACTCCACTTTTTTGGAAAGTGCTTGGGAAGCATAGGTATTAACTCTTTGAATGTTCGGTAGAATTCACCTGTGAAGCCATCTGGTCCTGAACTTTTGTTTGGGGAAGTTTCCTATTACTGTTTCAAGCACTGGACGAGTGATCAGTCTAGTCAGGGTTTCTACTTCATGACTCAGTCTTGGAAGGTTGTATGATTCTAAACATTGGCCCATTTCTCTGGTCTGTCCAAGTGTGTTGACATAGATAGATGTTCACAATATTGTCATAATTCTTTGTATTGTTGTGTAATTATTGCTCTTCTTCTTCTTGTTTCATAATTTATTGATCAGAGCCTTCTCTCTCTCTCATTTTTTTAAAGTGAGTCTAATTAAAGGCTTCTCAATTTTGTTTACCTTTTCAGAGAACCAGTTCTTAGTTTGATTGGGCTTTTAAAAAATATCTATTTCTGTATCTGGGTGCACCGTGTCTTAGTTGTGGCCCTTGGCATCTAGTTTCAGCAAGTGAAGTCTTAGTTGTTGCATGAACTATCGAGATCCCGATCACGGATCAAACCCAGGCACCTGCATTGGGAGCAAGGAGTCTTAGCTACTGGAACACCAGGGAAGTCCATGATTGATCTTTTCTACTGTCTTTTTAGTCTCTGTTTTATTTATTTCCACACTAATTTTATCATTTCCTTCTTTCTCCTGACTTTGGGCTTTGTTTGTTCCTCTTTTTTTAGTTTCTTTAGGGGTATGGCTAGAATATTATTTGAGATTTTCCTTCTTTCAGTCAGTTCAGTTCAGTTTAGTCGCTCAGTCGTGTCTGACTCTTTGCGACCCCTTGAATCACAGCATGCTAGGCCTCCCTGTTCATCACCAACTCCCGGAGTTCACTCAAACTCACCTCTATCGAGTCGGTGATGCCATCCAGCCATCTCATTCTCTGTCGTCCCATTCTCTTCCTGCCTCCAATCCCTTCCAGCATCAGAGTCTTTTCCAGTGAGTCAACTCTTTGCATGAGGTGGTCAAAGTATTGGAGCTTCAGCTTTAGCATCAGTCCTTCCAAAGAACACCCAGGATTGATCTCTTTTAGAATGGACTGGTTGGATCTCCTTGCAGTCCAAGGGACTCTCAAGAGTCTTCTCCAACACCACAGTTCAAGAGCATCAATTCTTCGGCAATCAGCTTACTTCACAGTCCAACTCTCACATCCATACATGACCACGGGAAAAACCATAGTCTTGACTAGACAGACCTTGGTTGGCAAAATAATGTCTCTGCTTTTTAATATACTATCAAGGTTGGTCATAACTTTCCTTCCAAGGAGTAAGCATGTTTTAATTTTATGGCTGCAATCAGCATCTGCAGTGATTTTGCAGCCCAAAAAAATAAAGTCTTACACGGTTTCCACTATTTTTCCATCTATTTCCCATGAAGTGATGGGACCAGATGCCATGATCTTCGTTTTCTGATTGTTGAGCTTCAAGCCAACTTTTTCACTCTCCTCTTTCACTTTCATGAAGAAGCTTTTGAGTTCCTCTTCACTTTCTGCCATAAGGGTGGTGTCATCTGCATATCTGAGGTTACTGATATTTCTCCTGGCAATCTTGATTCCAGCCTGTGCTTCTTCCAGCCCAGCGTTCCTCATGATGTACTCTGCATATAAGTTAATCAAGTAGAGTGACAATAAATAACCTTGACGTACTCCTTTTCCTGTTTGAAACCAGTCCGTTGTTCCATGTCCAGTTATAACCGTTGCTTCCTGACCTGCATACAGGTTTCTCAAGAGGCAGGTCAGGTGGTCTGGTATTCCCATTTCTTTCAGAATTTTCCACAGTTTGTTGTGATCCACACAAAGGCCTTGGCATAGTCAATGAAGCAGAAATAGATGTTTTTCTGGAACTCTCTTGCTTTCTCCATGATCCAGCGGATGTTGGCAATTTGATCTCTGGTTCCTTTTCTAAAACCAGCTTGAACATCTGGAAGTTCACGGTTCATGTATTGCTGAAGCCTGGCTTGGGGAATTTTGAGCATGACTTTAGTAGTGTGTGAGATGAGTGCAATTGTGCGGTAGTTTGAGCATTCTTTGGCATTGCCTTTCTTTGGGATTGGAATGAAGACTGACCTTTTCCTGTCCTGTGGCCACTGCTGAGTTTTCCAAATTTGCTGGCATATTGAGTGGAGCACTTTCACAGCATCATCTTTCAGGATTTGAAATAGCTCCACTGGAATTCCATCACCTCCACTAGCTTTGTTCATAGTGATGCTTTCTAAGGCCCACTTGACTTCACATTCCAAGATGTCTGGCTCTAGGTCAGTGATCACACTTTCGTGATTATCTTGGTCGTGAAGATCTTTTTTGTACAGTTCTTCTGTGTATTCTTGCCACCTCTTCCTAATATCTTCTGCTTCTGTTAGGCCCACACCATTTATGTACTTTATTGAGCCCATCTTTGCATGAAATGTTCCCTTGGTTTCTCTAATTTTCTTGAAGAAATCTCTTGTCTTTCCTATTCTGTTGTTTTCCTCTATTTCTTTGCATTGATCACTGAGGAAGCCTGATACTACACAGCCTAAAACCCCAGCTGACTTATAATGTGAGAGAGGCTGGTGCCCACCCCATGAAACAAACAAAAAAACTCCTACTATCAGTGTTGGGCCAGCCTTTGCCCAAACCAAAGTCTGGGTGGGCGACCCTGAGACCCAAGCACCACACCGACAGATGCAATCAGCAAGAGGATTTTATTGAACGTTTGCACAAAAGGGCCCTCTGCATCAAAAGCGAGCCGAGGACCCCTAACAACAGTTACAGACCGGTTTTAAAGCCCAAAATCTACATAATTAGCACATCACACGGGTATACAGCTCAGGGACTTTCCTTGCGAAAAGTGAACCTCCAGGGAGGGGCCGTTTTTTTTTTCTTTTTCCTTCCGCAAGGCCCTTTTGGTTGCTCAAGTCCCAGGTACTTGTGAAAGTGTGAGCAAATGTTGGATTGCCCAAGTCCAAGGAACTTGTGAAAGTGTGAGCAAATGTTCGATTGCCCAAGTCCCAGGAACTTGTGAAAGTGTGAGCAAATGTTGGATTGACGTTTACACGGCGGGGGGGGGGGGGGGGTTCATTCCCTTCTCTTGGTGTGGACAGATTTTAACCCTAAAATCTCAGAGAACTTCTGATTCTGTGGCTTTTAAGGCTTGGTATTGCTGGGTTAGCCTTGAGTCCGGTCCCCCCACACTGGTAGAACAAGACACCCGCAGCCATGCAAAAGCAAGAATGGGACCCTTTTCTAGCTCGAGCTAGGGCTTTTAACATCTCCCCCCTTTTCTGTTGTTGAAACGGAGGAATCTTTTTCCGTGGGTAGAGTTTGATCCAGGGATCTTTATACAGCCTTATTTAAAACAATTTTAGGAATTTTTACTTAAAAACAACCTTATCTAAAATGGAGTAACTGGTTTTACGAGCAGCAAGCAAAGTACAGAAGCAAAAATGCACCACAGAAGCATTAAGTTTTACATTAGGTTACAGCGTCTAATCTGAAATCACACCCATAATATCATTTTTCAGGGTATCTGGGAAATAGTTACTTCCCAGGATGTCTGAACCATAGCTACTCTATTTTGACTTTTAATAGTAAAAAAAAAAATTTTTTTTAAATAGCCAAAGCAGATGTCACCACTAATGACGTCAGTGTTTTTCTAGGTATGAGAAGATGCAAGAATTGGAACTCATAAAACCTTTTTTTGAAAAGATCTGACTATCTGAAGGCCTGTTCTGCCAGTTTTTTTTTTTCAGAGCACAGAGTGCCTTATTCCTGATTTTCACCCTGAACTTCTTTCAGGGGGTGTTGCAGCAGCTTGCAATGGTCATGACGTAATCTTTGTAGAGGCAGCTGGCAAGTACCAACTTCCAGTCAGCAGGGTCCCTTCATAGCCACATATCTGACCATGTGACACCATTTCATGGCCATTGTGTCTCGCGTTGCTGGGAAGGCTCATTCCCAGGTCTAGGGAAGCGATGGGCCACTCAGTGTGCTAAAATTGTACCAGGCCTTGCAAGTAGCAAAAGTCTCTGGACCACTGACTTACTAGCCTCCTGGTCCAGGAAAATATTTCCTCTTGTTGATTTTTCTCATACCCAGAGTCACATTATTACAATTATTGATCTCATATGGAACTGCATATCAGCTTTATATCACAGGCTCAGTGAAACAAGTGGCATAGAAAATAATATAGCCATAGCTAGCAGTTATTAGTAAAATAAGAATTATAAGTCAAGAACTTTTCTTAGATAAAACCTGGTATACCCCAAGTCACCTGACTTCATTTGTTTAATGACTATAGCCTGGTGTTAATCTCCTGATTGTACATTATGGACCATCTGACCTTTATCTGAAGATTGGTTACTGAGATAAGCCTTAGAAACTAACCTAGAGTGTCCTTTTTAATAACTTAATGAAATCTTTTAGCAGTATCACGTAACAGTTTCAGCAGTGAGTCTTAGTAAACACTAGACATTAACAAAACTAGAAACTTAATTTAACAATTTACAAACTTAATATTTTATGATTTTTCATTATGGAGGCATTAACCCTGTAGCCAGGAAGGCTTTAACCCATCAAATAAAAAATGAGGTTTGTCAGGGAGCTGAGAAAAGCCAAGCAGCCATCTTGGATTTCCCATAGCCCTGACTCTGATTTCCAGCTATTGTTTTTCATTTTTTAATTTAGAAGCAGACTTTTGCCATGGTTTAAGGACATTAGGATGGCACAAGTCTAACAGAGTTTTTGTATAAGCAGAATGAGCTTTTACATGTCTACAAACCCGACACTTGGATTAATTTCTAAAACTAGCATAGGATCAGGCCTATGGTAGAAAAGCATTTGATTTATATGCAGAGGTCTAAGAAGTCAAGAAAACATTATAAATAATCATACGAATCAGATCCAGCATCTTGGGCAAGCTGTCTACCTCTGATGTCATCATCTTCTCATCCTGGTGTAGTGTAGTTTCTTCTGAAAAAAGTCCTTCCATCCAGGTTGGAGACAGTCCCTTAAATTATGTCCTTTTTTAGTCCTGGTTGCAGGTCATGAGGCATTTGATCTTCATCCAAAGATAGATCACTGAGACAAGCTTCAGAAACAAACCTAGGGTGCTCTTCAAGAACTCAACCAAATCTTATATTAATATCACATAACAGCAAAGATCCATTCAAGAAATGAGTCTTAGTAGATACAGACTTCCATTAACAAACTGGGATTTAACACTCATTGAAACATCTTTTTTTTTTTTTTTTTTTTTTTGCTGAAACTTTAAGACCTTTCAGAGTTAGAGAAAGTCATCTCAAAGGCTTATCACAGATTTTGCCTAACAGATGTGAGTGAATTCCTCCCTTTCTTAAGGTCTCCCAAACTGAGATTTCTGTACCTGTTAGTGAGATAACCTTCTTAGTTTATCTGATAAAGTTACTGGAAGCCTAAGAGTTTCCAGTCTCTGAAGGGGTCAGACAGAGAAAAATGTTAAATGCTTCAGTTTGTCTATTAAATGCCATTTTACCAAATTACTGTTAAGTCATAATTGATTTGAGGAGGTTTCCTAAAATCTGGAAAACACAGATTCAAACCAGTAATTTTTCAGAAATCATAAAAGTTATAAGCATATTTGCCAGTTCATTCGGTCCTTTTGTTAACCTTTGTACAGTCATCAGGTTTCTCACTAGAATCTTTAAATTTTTTACCCAGTTCAGAAACTTGTATTTATCCAAAAGTCTTTTTTATAAATCTTCTGGAAGAGGAAGCATTTTCACAAGAAACTTGGTTAGTGCTGTGACAACACTTTAAGATAGTAATCAGAATTATGGCAACATTTTACCTGAATATATCAGAATTTATATATAAATTGTTTCTAGGATATCTGCATTATTAACATTTACCATACAATATACCCGAGACTTATTATTCACTTGACAGTACTTCCCATGTAATTTAACATGGAAGTTGAACCCAATTAGTGTAATATCTCCCTTTGGGATGTTTCAGGGGCCCTCTGAAGCATCCCAAAGTCAGCTAGAAGCCAAAAGTGCTTCATCAGATTGATTTAGGAAGTTTTGTCAACAAATATCAGAAAGGTTTAGAGCACTCAGTCAGATGGGATTATAGGTCACTGTGAAAAAATAGCTATTCACTCAGCCATAGTAACAATATAGGATTTTAGAGGCAAATATAGAACAGACCACTTAAGAGACAAATAAACTTAAATCTATTGTCAAATGTGGTTTAACATCTCAAAAAAAAAACCTTTGTTTATACACAAAACTCTTTCCTTGTGGTCCACTTTCCACAAAACCATTTTATCACTTTCTGTACCCATTTGTTCTCCCATCCTGGAACAGCCAACTGTAAGTCAGACCTACTACCTTTTTCCTTCATAAAATGCAACTTCATTCTTCATACCTTCTTTACTGAACACACACATCTTACTTCCCTTAAGCAACCAAGAATTGACCTTTATATTAGCATTCTATAGATTGGTGAACATATATACCAGTGATAACTTAAAAAAAATTTTAGCAAACATCTCAGGATGGCATCAAACATTATTTGTTAATAGTCTAAAATCTTTAGTTTTTCTGTAAGTTAGTATTCAGTAGTGAATGTTTCAGAACCTTATTTTATTTGGAAATGACCTAGCTATTCAATAAACTTTTGTTACTTAATTTAGCACAACCTTAGAAATTCAGGTTATCAAAATCTAGAGAAACTGTTTTAGACAGATATTTTTAATCTTAATAGAGTTTATCTAAAAGCTCATGTCTTATTTACTTTTTTTAGAAGTTTTTGTGTCTTTTTTTTTTTCACTCAAGGTAATTTCTTTGTCGACAAACTTGTAACAGATATATTTAATTTATACTGAACCTAGGTACAATGAAAATATTCTACTTAATGTTAATTACTCTAAGACATGTCTATATTATATAGATCAACAAACGTTAATATCAGGTATTTAATACTGAATATTTTCCACTTTACTTGAACCTGGAATTTATTAATTTAGAATTATCTGATTCGTAAGCGCTTACCCTTTAAGCCAATTAAATAGAGCTCATTTACAAATTAAATTTAAAAATATTACTCAGAGACAAAGACATACCAAGACATATTAAGACAGAGGTTGTGAGCTCGGCTGATGACTCTTTTCCAGTGTCCTAAAGTGAGGCTGAGAGAGGTAGTTATAGTTTGTCCCATGGGGGCAGGGGGTTGGTGCACCGAAAAAGGAGAACGAAGAAGACAATACAGATCACACAAACAAACACAAATGACAATACCGGGCACGCACCGGAAAATTGGTACCAAAATGAGAACGCAATATCAGATGGGAGCGGCCACGGGCCGTCCCTGGAGAGGAGGGTGACCTGGTCTCCCTTCCTCTCCCAGATCACTCGAGAGTTAGCCTCCAGAGTGGGACCGCGGGTCTCAGGGCACGTCTGCCTCCCCCACCGGCCCGAACAGATACAGATTCAGGTCCTGCAGGCGCAATACAGATTCAGGTCCTGCAGGCACAATACAGATTCAGGTCCTGCAGACACAATTCAGATTCAGGTCCTGCAGGCGCAATACAGATTCAGGTCCTGCAGGCGCAATACAGATTCAGGTCCTGCAGGCGCAATACAGATTCAGGTCCTGCAGGCACAATACAGATTAAGGTCCTGCAGGCACAATTCAGATTCAGTTAAACACACAACTTACGACACAGACAAAAAAACGTAAAGGAGCCAAGGCTTACCTCCTGCCGGTCTTGTGATTGAGCCCGTGGGTCGTCCGATCCCGGACCAGCCCCCAAAATGTTGGGCCAGCCTTTGCCCAAACCAACGTCTGGGTGGGCGACCCTGGGACCCAAGCACCACGCCGACAGATGCAATCAGCAAGAGGATTTTATTGAACGTTTGCACAAACGGGCCCTCTGCATCAAAAGCGAGCCGAGGACCCCTAACAACAGTTACAGACCGGTTTTAAAGCCCAAAATCTACATAATTAGCACATCACACGGGTATACAGCTCAGGGACTTTCCTTGCGAAAAGTGAGCCTCCAGGGAGGGGCCGTTTTTTTTTTTTTTTTTCTTTTTCCTTCCGCAAGGCCCTTTTGGTTGCTCAAGTCCCAGGAACTTGTGAAAGTGTGAGCAAATGTTGGATTACACAAGTCCAAGGAACTTGTGAAAGTGTGAGCAAATGTTGGATTGCCCAAGTCCCAGGAACTTGTGAAAGTGTGAGCAAATGTTGGATTGACGTTTACACGGGGGGGGGGGGGGGGGGGGGGCGGTGTTTCATCAGAAAGGCAATCTACAGAATGGGAAAAAATATTTGCAAATGATGCAACTGACAGAGGATTAATCTCCAAAATATAGAAACAACTCATACAACTCAATGTCAGAAATTTAAAACTCAATCAAAAAGTGGGGAAACATCCAAAGACATATTTCTTCCAAATATACATGTGGCCAACAGGCTCATGAAAAAATGCTCAATATCACTAATTTTTAGAGAAATGCAAATCAAATCTAGTGAGATATCACCTTACACTGGTCAGAATGGCCATCATCAAAATGTCTACAGATTATAAATGCTGGAGAGGGTGTGGAGAAAAGGGAATCCTTCATTGTTGGTGGGAAAGTAAATTGGTTCAGCCATATCAAGAACAGGCTGCAGTTTCCTGGAGGGAGGTGGGTTCAAGATGGGGAACACATGTACACCCGGGGCAGATTCATGTCAATGAATGGCAAAACCAGTAAAATAATATAAAGTAATTAGCCTCCAATTGAGAGGGTAACAGGCAGGAAGGCCAGGGGTCTCCAAACGGAGGAAATCGCCAGCAAGTGCCAGACATTTTTCTCTCTGTTAAGCGGCAGGAGGAAACAAACTAGCGATATTTTTTCTTCTCGATACAAATCTAAAAGGAAGTTTCTCTTAAAATACTGTGTTGCCATAATGACACCTGGTTTCACCTGAAGTTAACTATTCTCAAACCTTGAGTTAACCAATGCATTTTTCTTATGGAAATGCCGGCCTTAAGCTATGTTAATGTACTACCCCAGACTCTATCTTCAAGTCTGTTCCACCAAATGGCTGAGAACCTACTTGACAAAACATTATGCATTGTTCCCTTAATCTATGTAAAATAAAACTACTTGTATGGCAATCTGCCCTTCTACAAGATTCAAGTTAATCATTTTATGACCCAGGATGAATCTTCTGGAGTCAGGATTATCCCAAAATGCATCTTATGGGTGAGGGGCCTGGTTCCATTCTAAGTTTTAAGACATTACTTTTTTTATTAACAGATGACTAGTGACTGAATCATGGAAAAAGCAAGAGAGTTCCAGAAAAACATCTATGTCTGCTTCATTGACTATGCCAAAGCCTTGGACTGTATGGATCACAACAAACCGTGGGAAATTCTGAAAGAGATGGGACTACCACACCCCCTGACCTGCCTCTTGAGAAACCTGTATGCAGGTCAGGAAGCAACAGTCAGAACTGGACATGGAAAAACAGACTGGATCCAAATAGGAAAAGGAGTACATCAAGGTTGTATATTGTCACCCTGCTTATTTAACTTAAATGCAGAGTACATCATGAGGAGCGCTGGGCTGGAAGAAGCACAGGCTGGAATCAAGATTGCCAGGAGAAATATCAATAACCTCAGATATGCAGATGACACCACCCTTATGGAAGAAAGTGAAGAGGAACTAAAAAGCCACTTGATAAAAGTGAAAGAGGAGAGTGAAAAAGTTGGCTTGAAGCTCAACATTCAGAAAACTAAGATCATGGCATCTGGTCCCATCACTTCATGGGAAATAGATGGGGAAACAGTGAAAAGAGTGTCAGACTTTATTTTGGGGGGCTCCAAAATCACTGCGGATGCTGATTGCAGCCATGAAATTAAGACGCTTACTCCTTGGGAGGAAAGCTATGACCAACCGAGATAGTGTTCAGTTCAGTAGAGTTCAGTCGCTCAGTCGTGTCCTACTCTCTGCGGCCCCATGAATCACAGCACGCCAGGCCTCCCTGTCCATCACCAACTCCCGGAGTTCACGCAAACTCATGTCCATAGAGTCAGTGATGCCATCCAGCCATCTCATTCTCTGTCGTCCCCTTCTCCTCCCGCCCCCAACCTTTCCCAGCATCAGAGTCTTTTCCAGTGAGTCAACTCGTCGCATGAGGTGGCCAAAGTATAGCAGTTTCAACTTTAGCATCAGTCCTTCCAATGAACATACAGGATTGATCTCCTTTAGAATAGGGCAGGCCCAGGGGGGAAAAAGCATATAAAAAAGAGGAGCCAAAGCTAGCTCGCTCGCTCTCTCCCATGTCCTGGGGCACTCTTCTCTTTGCGTCTTTGGGTCGACGTGCCCTCACGCCTTGAAGATGGATTTTCCTGCTATCTTGTAAATAAAATAGAGCTGAAACACTGAGATGTAACACTGATTTGTCTAAGACTATAACATGGTCCATTCGAGACCTAAGAGCTATAACACGGTCTGTCCAAGACCCGAGAGCTGTGACACACCAAGGGAGCTTTAATGTCTGTCACTCCAAATCTTTGTTGTGATGAGACAAAGAACCGAGGAACATACACTAGCCTGACAATAGCATATTAAAAAGCAGAGATATTACTTTGTCAACAAGGTACGTCTAGTCAAGGCTATGGTTTTTCCCGTGGTCATGTATGGATGTGAGAGTTGGACTGTGAAGAAAGCTGATCACCGAAGAATTGATGCCTTTGAACTGTGGTGTTGGAGAATACTCTTGAGAGTCCCTTGGACTGCAAGGAGATCCAACCAGTCCGTTCTAAAGGAGATCAGTCCTGGGTGTTCATTGGAAGGACTGATGCTAAAGCTGAAGCTCCAATACTTTGACCACCTCATGCGACGAGCTGACTCACTGGAAAAGACTCTGACGCTGGAAAGGATTGGAGGCAGGAGGAGAACGGGACGACAGAGAATGAGATGGCTGGAGGTCATCACCGACTCGATAGAGGTGAGTTTGAGTGAACTCTGGGAGTTGGTGATGGACAGGGAGGCCTGGCATGCTGTGATTCATGGGGTTGCAAAGAGTCAGACACGACTGAGCGACTGAAGTGAACTGAACTGAACTGAGTGACTATATAACATCCAGCTGAAGACTAGCAGCGGGGGTACTCTTTCTGCCCCCTTCTGATGTCTATGTCAGAAACTTTCTCTATCTCCTTTATACTTTAATAAAAACTTTATTACAGAAAAGCTCTGAGCGATCAAGCCTTGTCTCTGACCCCGGATTGAATTCTTCTACTCCAGAGGCCAAGATCCCAGTGTCTTTGTGTCATTCCGCAACAACCTTTCACAATTAAAATAAATAAACTTCAGAAAATCTGAAATAAGAGCAATTAATACCATATGATCAAGCAATAACAGCCCTGGGCATATATCCAGAGAAACCTGTAATTTGGAAAGATACCTGAATCCCAATGTTCACAGCAGTACTGTTTACAGCAAGTCAGATATGGAAACAACCTAAGTGTCCATCACCTAATAAATGGATAAAGAAGATAAGGTATATAAACACAATAGAATATTACTCATCCATGAAAAGAATGAAATAATGCCATTTGCAGCACCATGGATGGACCTAGGGATTATCATACTAAATGAAGTAAGCTGTATAGAGAAAAACAACTAGCATCTAATATCACTTATGTGTGAAATCTTTTTTTCAAAAGAAGATACAAATAAGCTTATTTATAAAACAGAAAGAGACTCAAACATAGAAGAGAAACTTATGATTATCAAAAGGGAAAAGGGAGAGGAGGAACAATTTAGGAAGCTGGAATTCACATATACACACTACCATATATAAAATAGATTAGTAACAAAGATCTAGTGTACAACACAGGGACCTGCACTCAATATTCTGTGATAATCTATAAGGGAAAGAATCTAAAAAGAAAAAAAAATACATATATATATATATGTGGGGGGGGCGGGTCACATTGCTATCTACCCCGGAAACTAGCAAACCATATACTTCAATTTTTTTTAGGATATCTAAATTTAAAAAACAAAACAAAAAACAAAAAAACCCTCATTTAAACTGGGCTAAGACTTGCTCATGGATTGTTTCTACATTTGAGCCCATGGTGCAAATATCTTAGGCATATAAAAGATGCCTGGAAAACCTTTACCCTTTATACACTAAAGGATCAGAAGTGGAATATTATTTATTTATTTATTTAGGCTGCGCTGTGTCTTGGGTGTTGCATGACAGCTTTGACGAGTTACGGTGAGCGTGGGCTCCTTGCAGTGGCTTCCCTTGCAGAGCACAGGCTCTAGGCACACAGGCTCAGTAGTTGAGGTGCATGGGCTTAGTTGCCCTGTGGCATGTGGGATCTTTCTGACCCAGGAATCGAACTGGAGTCTCCTGCATTGCCAGTCGGATTCTTTCACACCCTGGCACCATGGAAGCCCCAAATATACACTGCTAAGTCACTTCAGTCGTGTCCGACTCTGTGTGACCCCATAGACGGCAGCCCACCAGGCTCCCCCGTCCCTGGGATTCTCCAGGCAAGAACACTGGAGTGGGTTGCCATTTCCTTCTCCAAAATATACATTACTATATATAAAATAGGTACCTACTAAGGACCTAGTTACTCAGTCATGTCCAACTTTGAGACCCCATGGACGATACAGTTCATGGAATTCTCCAGGCCAGACTACTACAGTGGGTAACCTTTCCCTTCTCCAGGGGATCTTACCAAACCAGGGATCGAACCCAGGTCTCCCGCATTGCAGGCAGATTCTTTACCAGCTGAACCACAAGGGAAGCCCGAATGGCAAACCATTCAATACTACAGTAATTCAAGACTATGCCCCAACCAGTAACGCTGAAAAAGACGAAGGTGAACTGTTCTATGAAGACCTACAAGACCTTTTAGAACTAACACCCAAAAAAGATGTCCTTTTCATTATAGGGGACTGGAATGCAAAAGTAGGAAGTCAAGAAACACCTGGAGTAACAGGCAAATTTGGCCTTGGAGCATGGAATGAAGCAGGGCAAAGGCTAATAGAGTTTTGCCAAGAGAACGCACTGGTCATAGCAAACACCCTCTTCCAACAGCACAAGAGAAGACTCTACACATGGACATCACCAGATGGTCAACACCGAAATCAGATTGATTATACTCTTTGCAACCAAAGATGGAGAAGCTCTATACAGTCAGCAAAAACAAGACCAGGAGCTGACTGTGACTCAGATCATGAACTCCTTATTGCCAAATTCAAACTTAAATTGAAGAAAGTAGAGAAAACCACCAGACCATTCAGGTATGACCTAAATCAAATCTCTTATGATTATACAGTGGAAGTGAGAAATAGATTTAAGGGACTAGATCTGATAGATAGAGTGCCTGATGAACTCTGGACAGAGGATCGTGACATTGTACAGAAGACAGGGACCAAGACCATCCCCATGGAAAAGAAATGCAGAAAACAAAATGGCTGTCTGAGGAGGTGTCAAAAATAGCTGTGAAAAGAATAGAAGAGAAAA
This sequence comes from Moschus berezovskii, assembly GCF_049115385.1. Classification (NCBI taxonomy): domain Eukaryota; kingdom Metazoa; phylum Chordata; class Mammalia; order Artiodactyla; family Moschidae; genus Moschus; species Moschus berezovskii. Next base: position 6,095,139 of record NC_142481.1, read on the forward strand.
GCGAAGGAGAAAAGGAAAGATATAAGCATCAGAATGCAGAGTTCCAAAGAATAGCAAGGAGAGATAAGAAAGCCTTCCTCAGCGATCAGTGCAAAGAAATAGAGGAAAACAACAGTATAGGAAAGACAAGAGATTTCTTCAAGAAAATTAGAGAAACCAAGGGAACATTTAATGCAAAGATGGACTCGATAAAGGACAGAAACGGTATGGACCTAACAGAGCAGAAGATATTAAGAGGTGGCAAGAATACACAGAAGAACTGTACAAAAAAGATCTTCACGACCAAGATAATCACGAAAGTGTGATCACTGACCTAAAGCCAGATCTTGGAATGTGAAGTCAAGTGGGCCTTAGAAAGCATCACTACGAACAAAGCTAGTGGAGGTGATGGAATTCCAGTGGAGCTATCTCAAATACTGAAAGATGATGCTGTGAAAGTGCTGGACTCAATATGCCAGCAAATTTGGAAAACTCAGCAGTGGCCACAGGACTGGAAAAGGTCAATCTTCATCCCAATCCCAAAGAAAGGCAATGCCAAAGAATGCTCAAACTACCGCACAATTGCAGTCATCTCACACACTAGTATAGTCATGCTCAATATTCTCCAAGCCAGGCTTCAGCAATATGTGAACCATGAACTTCCAGATGTTCAAGCAGGTTTTAGAAAAGGCAGAGGCACCAGAGATCAAATTGCCAACATCCACTGGATTATCGAAAAAGCAAGAGAGTTCCAGAAAAACATCTATTTCTGCTTGAATGACTATGCCAAAGCCTTTGACTGTGTGGATCACAACAAACTGTGGGAAATTCTGAAAGAGATGGGAATACCAGACCCCCTGACCTGCCTCTTGAGAAATCTGTATGCAGGTCAGGAAGCAACAGTTAGAACTGGACATGGAACAATGGACTGGTTTCAAATAGGAAAAGGAATATGTCAAGACTGTATATTGTCACCCTGCTTATTTAACTTATATGCAGAGTACATCATGAGGAATGCTGGGCTGGAAGAAGCACAAGCTGGAATCAAGATTGCCGGGAGAAATATCAATAACCTCAGATATGCAGATGACACCACCCTTATGGCAGAAAGTGAAGAGCAGCTAAAAAGCCTCTTGATGAAAGTGAAAGAGGAGAGTGAAAAGGTTGGCTTGAAGCTCAACATTCATAAAGCAAAGATCATGGCATCTGGTCCCATCACTTCATGGAAATAGATGGGAAAACAGTGGAACCAGTGTCAGACTTTATTTTGGGGGGCTCCAAAATCACTGCAGATGGTGATTGCAGCCATGAAATTAAAAGATGCTTACGCCTTGGATGGAAAGTTTCGACCAACCTAGATAGCATATTAAAAAGCAGAGACATTACTTTGCCAACCAAGGTCCGTCTCGTCAAGGGTATGGTTTTTCCCGTGGTCATATATGTATGTGAGAGTTGGACTGTTAAGAAAGCTGAGCGCTGAGGAATTGATGCTTTTGAACTGTGGTGTTGAAGAAGACTCTTGACAGTCCCTTGGACTGCAAGGAGATCCAACCAGTCCATTCTAAATGAGATCAGTCCTGGGTGTTCTTTGGAAGGACTGATGCTAAAGCTGAAGCTCCAATACTTTGGCCACCTCATGCGAAGAGGTGACTCTCTCAAAAAGACTCTGATGCTGGGAGGGATTGGGGGCAGGAGGAGAAGGGGATGACAGAGAATGAGATGGCTGGAATGCATCACAGACTCAATGGAGGTGAGTTTGAGTGAACTCCGGGAGTTGGAGATGGACAGGGAGGCCTGGCGTGCTGTGATTCATGGGATCGCAAATAGTTGGACACGACCGAGTTAGTGAACTGAACTGAACTGAAGGACCTAGTGGAGACTTCCCAGATGGTCCTGTGGTTAAGACTAAGCCCTTTCTAGGCAGGGAGAAGGGGCTCAATCCCTGTGAACCAAGTCCACATGCCCTGAGGCCTGGTTTACAACAAAAAAGAAGGGTCCTACTGTATAGCACAGGGAACTCTATTCAATACTCTGTAATGGCCTACATGAGAAAGGATCTAAAAAGAGTAGATATACACACATATGTATAACTGATTCACTTTTTTATATGCCCAGAAGCAACACAAGAGTATAAATCAACTATACCTTGATAAAATTTTAAAAACATACAATTTATGTTTTTCTGATAAGATTAGGGGATACTGAGTTCTTCATGTATAGAAAGCAGAGACTGGATACAATGGAGTCACGGCTCATGAGCAGAAAGGGGCTGATAAAGGGAAAACACACAGAAATCAGGTCAATTGTAAAGCAACCACCAACTGGGATTATGAAAAAGAGCAAGAGTAACGTTAAAGATGCAGGACAGGGTGTGGAAACACATGAAGGTACTCGCCAAGAGCAGGATGCTTTGGGTGGCTCTGGACTCAGCGGAGGGCCTGGGAGACACAGTAGCCTTGTGAATATACTGGACTCGCCGACTGTGTCTGTACAGGGTGAGAATCATGGAGCCACTGGCCCAGAAGATGAGCACAGATAATGACATTTCAGGGAACACTATCAAAGCTGCATATAGTGAGCCTGAGATTTTCTCAAGATCTGCAGCGGCACAGTACCCTGAATCTCTTGTATTTGTCATTTTGTGCTACGCCTTTTACGAGAAACATATATTGCATACAGAGGGAAAATGAGAACTACAAGCATGCACTGGATCCAGCAGAGGAAATGAAGAAGGCAATGTACTTTGGGGATTTGACTTTAAGAGTCTTCCAACAGGAGTTCATGGGGTTGATCGTGACGGTCTGAAACACACTCAAGAGGCAGGTGGTACTGATGGCCGTACTCCTGCCCACTCTCTCAACATACAAAATAAGTCTGCAGGCAAAATCACTGTCAAAATATTTGAACCTCAAAGTTGTAATTGTCTGAGGGACTCCTTTCGAGAGAATGACCAAAATGTTGGCTATAGTCAGGTGCTTGCAAATCAAATCTGGGACCCTCAACCTACACTGAGTAAAGAAAAGGTAAAGAAAAAGGTAACGGTACAGAAGGGAGAAATTGCTCCAGAGTCCAAGCACAGTCTGTAACAAGAAGGTTATTCCAATGGCCAGTTGGCTGGAGGCTGTTGTGTCATTCAAGAGACTCCACTTTACATGATGGCAACAGTGACTACTCACAGCAGAGTGGCTCAGAGAAATTTGTGACATCGAGAGACGACTTTCCTTGTGAGCTTTTGTGAACTTGCCAAGGCTTCATGAGAGGGGAAATGATGATGAGAGAATCAGTGTATTTTACGAAGAAGTCAGCAGGAAGGATGAAGTGGTGGTGACCTGAAGAAGCAATGACAACTGAGAGTAAATGGAAAGAGAATAAAACCAGCTTTTAAGGAGAAGCTTACTGGAGGGAAAAAACCTCCATGACTGCCCTCATCAGCAAACAGGTCAACTCTAAATGCATTCTCTTCTAAATTTTAAAGAAGATAATGTATTATTGTAGGGACATCCCTGATGGCTCAGTTGGTAAAGAATCTCCATGCAATGCAGGAGACTCCAGTTCCATTCGTGGGTCAGGAAGATGCGCTAGAGAAGGGATAGTCTTAGAATACCCACTTCAGAATTCTTGGGCTTCTCGTGTGGCTCAGCTGGTATTTAAAGAAGATAATGTATTATTTTAGAAAAAAGACAGGAGTTACTCTAGGGTCTTACAATTTAAAATATATGTTAAAGGTACTTCCCTGGTTGTCTTACAGTTAACAAACTGCCTTGCAATATAGGGGATACAGGTTTGATCCCTGGTTGGGCAACTAAGACCCTATATGCCACGGGGTTTCTAAGCCTGGGATCTGTGACTAGAGAGTCTGTGCACCACAACAAATGATCCTGCGTGATACAACAAAGTTACCACATGATGCAATCAAGACCCAATGCAGCTAAATATGTAAATATTTGAAATATATATATATATGCTAAATAGAATATATGAAACATACGGTGAAGTAACTTTTGCACACATGAAAATTAAGACTGGTTCTCATCAATATACACACACAGACACAGATACAACTTAAAAGTGTAAGGTCGGACCCTGGTGGCCTTCTTGGCTTTCCCTTCCCGGTGGCCATCTCGTCTCCTTCTTCCCTTCTCCATCCCCCGCCGGAGGGAAAAAGTCCCGCCAAACCGCTGAGGAATTTCTGACGTAATAACCCTCTGCCGAGATCTATCCCCCTTCCTGACCTCCAGAGTGACCAACCTGGTCTAGCTGACCACTCACAATCTCGCATTCCCGAGCTTTACCTTATCTTAGGCCTGTCCAGGTTATATGATGCCACTTCCTGCCCCGAAGGCATAAAAATCGCACCCTGCCTTTGTTCGGGGCAGAACTCCTTGTGGCTATTCTTGCGGTCAGTGGGTTCTGCCCGGGAGCGCACTGCCAATAAAGCCTGTTACTTTCCCTTGGTGTCTGGGTTATTTCCTTACAGCTTGAGACGCCCGTTTCCGCGACCTTACAAAAATCACACAAGCATGTCCTAAAAACCACAAGGTAGAATAAACAGTGGACAGAGTCTTCAAAGAGAATCCTCGAGAAAGAATTTATTCAACAGATAAGACATGTGGAAAAATATTCCACATTCTTGGCAATCAGGTCAATTAAAATATAACCACTGCCTATATGTCATCAAATACCACCAACAAATCTGAAACAGAAATGACAAAAATGCCAAGTTGTGGCATAGCTGTGGATGAACCAAGAATCTCATACACTGATGGTGGGTGTTCAAATTGGTACACACATTTTGGAAAACTGGGGGATCTCCTTAGCAGATCAGATGTAATTCTGTTCCAAGAAATCCACTTCTGTGAATATATTCAACAACATTTTGTACAAAAATCACCCAAAGATTAATTATATCAATAGAATTTATATGAGAGCCCTAATCTTTGCTTGTAATAGCCCCTAACTCTTAATACCCACCTACCCATTAACACCTGAATGATCAGTTAATCCTTTGATAGGCACACAATGAAGTGCTATATAGCAATGATAATGAAAAATCAACAATAATATAAAACATTAAGATAAATTCACAAAGATGTAAAGGAATGGAGGACAGAAGTCCAAATGAAAGATGCTGTATGATAGCTTTCATGTGAAGGCCAAGACAGGCAAATGATCTAATATTAAATGTCATAATAGTTGTAAATGTGTGCCCAATAATCTAGGCCTACAAATATACCCAACAAAACTATAGTCTTGGAAACAGTTAGTTAGAAGATGCAAAATACTTTCATGTATACTGAGAACATTTTGTTTCTTGATCTAGTTGTGGTCTCCAGAAGTGCAATCATTCCTGAAATTTCACTGAGAGATTATGCACTTATAACCTGGGAACATATCTTTAATTAAAAAAAAAAAATGTATTTTCAAAAAATGTGGAAGGGGCTTGGGAAAGGCTGTTTCTGTGAATGTGTCTCATCTGCTGCCAGTGTCTTCCAAGAAGGGGAGCTGTAAGCCCCGATCATAACTCCAACAATGAAACATCAGAGAAGAGTAACCCTGCTGCATACAGTGAATCGCTGATTTTGTCATAAAATTCAGCACAGCAGTATCCTCAGTCTCCATGCTTTCTCTTTTGTTGCTCCATTTGGCATCATATTCATGGGGAAAATAATGTTTACAGAGAAATACGACTGGTGACCACACAACCTTCTCCTAAAGACCAGGAAATATAATGAACAGTAGACATTGTTTTCATACAGAAACTTTGAGAAAGAAGTTACATACTTTCCAGTAGTACAAAGTGGAGACCCTGATATGCTCGGGAGTTTTTTCTTTTTGTTAAATGAGTTTATATATTTAGTCTTATTATTTATTTATTTGCCTGCACCAGGCCTTAGTTAATGGCATGGAAACTCTTAGTTATGGCATATAAACTCTCAGATATGACATGTGGCTTCTAGTTCCCTGTCCAGGGATTGAACCTAGACCCCCTGCATTGAGAGCACAATCTTAACATCTGGACCACAGGGAAGTCCCCTCCTTGGGAGCTTTTGCTTTAAGTTCCACCCACCTGGATTTCCTGGTGTTGATCTTGATGTCTGGAGACACTTAAGGGGCCAGGAGGGCCAATAGACACAACCTACCAGCTTTGGGGGCATAAAGAACACATTTGCATGGCTAAATCATTGAAGACAAGCTTCAGTTAAAGCCTGCCGTTGTCACGGGGATGCCTTTAAAGGAAATGACCATAAAGCAAGTGCAGTCCGTGCCTGAAGGCCAAATCTGTGAACTTCAACCCAGATTTGCTGTAGTAGGGGAAGAGATTAAGGTGAGAGAGGAAGCATCCAGGATTCCAGCTAGAGTCTAAGAGGAGCACAACATCCTTGTTGCCAACTGCCTGGAAGCCATTCTGCCAGGTGTTTGATGTTCATAACTGCAAGGGGTAGGTACTGGCACTGATTTATTGCAAAGATAAGGAGATCCTAGGTACAGAGAGGTCAAGGGATCCGTCTAAATTCATATACTGCTTACAGACTGAGTGGTGTAAGAACCTGGTAGGCTGAGTCCAAGACAGTGTCCTAACCACTGTGACTCACCAAGCAAACACATCAGCTGTGCTTTTGAATAATCCATTGTGAAATTTAGTTTTGTTTTATATCAGATAGTTTATCAGTTCAGTTTAGTCATTCAGTCATGTCCGACTGTTTGTGACCCCCAGGACGGCAGCACACCAGGCCTCCCTGTCCATCACCAGCTCCTGGATCTTCCTCAAACTCATGTCCATTGAGTCGGTGATGGCATCCAACCATCTCATCCTCTGTCGTCCCCTTCTACTCTTGCCTTCAATCTTTCCCAGCATCAGGGTCTTTTCCAATGAGTCAGTTCTGCGCATCAGGAGGCCAGAGTATTGGAGTTTATTCCATAGTGTTTATATAGTAAAATTTTTGTTGTAGAAAGTTTCCATATCTGTATAAGTATTTATTCTATATGTCAATAACATATCAAAAAGATTCCCTGGATTCAGAAATGGAAATCCCCTCCAATATTCTTGCCTGGGAAATCCTATGAACAGAGGAGCCTGGTGAGCTATGGTCCATGGGGTCACAAACTGAGCCACTTACACGTACACACACACACACAGAATCCTATAGGAAAGCACCTCCTGTCCATATTGGATTTAATGAACGCAAGATTTCCTCAGTATAAGCTTTGCAACCAAAAGATGCATTCCTACCATGCCAGGCACAAATTAGCTATGGTATCTATCAAAAAAATCCTCGGACAATATTACTTTGTTTAATAAACTATGAACCATGAAATACTACTATATGATAAATGAGTGTAGGATAGAAATGAGATAATTTTTTTATTTAAATCCTTAGGTCTTTTTAAAACTGAGGTTAAGTGAGACTACAATATAACAAGATTTGTGAAGAATATTAACATACTAGACACATGTAAAGTACAATCTGGAGAATATTGACTCTTGTGTGTTTCGAAAGTGAAACCATAAAGAAATGAATGTGTGCTTGGAATTGGTGTTAGAATATTATGAGATTAGACAACATAGGAGAAGATACATTTGGTCCTGACAACTTTATTCCAAACCTCACCATTATAAAGCTGCCTTTTCCTGAAATGTTGTTTCTCTATCTTGAAGAGGGATAGCAAACTCACCATCGTCATCAGACCCCAAATGTTTGAGAAAAGACACCATTGCTATGTCCAGTAAGCATGTTATATGCCTAGCAATAAATAAATACATTTATAAATAATTTCTGTTCTTGAAACAAATTCATATTCATGCTTTCTGTAGAGGATTAGAGAATCGTTACTTTTCTATCCTACTCTTTATGGAAAGCATAGAGGCAGCATGATAACAGTTCTAATACAAATTTAAAATTAATCTAGAACTTCTGAAAGGGAACATTACAACAGATTGATGTTACAACCCTTAAACTCCTTGAAGATGATCTTTTGGCACTTCCTGGTGGTCCAGTGGCTAAGACTCTGTCCTCCCAATGCAGGGAGCCTGGGTGTGATTCCTGCTTAGGAAAATAGATCCCACATGCTGCAACAAACAGTTCACATGCTGCAACTAAGATACATACTTTTAAAAATGATTCCTCATCATTATCACAGGGATTGTTGCTGTGAGTCCTCCACAGTAAGAGTTTCACAAAATAGCTTTAGGAACTGTCAAGTTTGGTGTTACCTGATGTAGGAAAGATTGAAGGCAGGAGAAAAAGGGGAGGACAGAGGATGAGATGGGTGGATGACATCAACGACTCGATGGACATGAGTCTGAGCAAACTCTGGGAGACAGTGAAAGATAGAGAAGCCTGGCATGCTGCAGTCCATGGGGTTGCAAAGGGTCGGACACAACTGAGCGACTGAAAAACAAAGATCTTGATCTTGCTTTACCTGAACTCTCTCCTAAGGAATTGTTCTGCTTTCCTGACCTGCTTTGCCACTGGATCTGTTCCCACTCTACCCGCCGCCCCCCAGAACGATTCCTTTTCCAAAGATGAACACTTACTCAGACCTCCTTCCTTACAGACTCTGCCTCTCAGACTGAAATACAAAGTACTTGACCCCTTCTCACTCCTTCTGATGAGAAGGATGCTGGGCTCAGGGTGAAGGTCATGGCAGCCAGGACGTGAGTGGGAGGAAGGCAGTCAGACCCTGAGATATAAGTTTAGGAGCTGTGATCTCATCCTCCTTCAGATCTGCAATTATCATGTCACTTGAAGTGGCAATGACAGGGCCAGCTTGAGACGCTAATGATCTTTCTGTGAAACATTTTTTGACTCACGGAGAGTAGGACACAACTGAGCGACTGAACTGAACTGAACTGAATTACTCTCCTGTGAGTATCTCCAAAGAGACCACTGATGTGTTTGAGAGAAGCTCATAATTTTTCATGATGAAGGTTATTTTGAAATGATTAGGATTTCTACACAACTCTGAAATCTGTTGCCTTTGTAAACACTTTGTTTGATCTTAGGGATTTCTCCACAACCACATCCAACCCACTTACAATGTCAATTGTGAGTCTACCAGTGTTTGTTCTGGAAACAAACAAAAAACACCCAATTAAACTTGAGCATGACATAAGAAATTTGTGTGTGTGTGTGTTCATTTATTCATTGACTTGGCTGTGCTGGGTCTTAGTTGTGGCATGGGCACTATTATTTGGAGCATGTGGGATCTAGTTCCATGATCAGGGATCAAACTTGCACACCCCCTGCAATAGGGGCTTGGAGTCTTAGCCATCAGACCACCAGGGAAGTCCCTGTACAGGACCTTCTTTCCTGTACTCAAAACAGCTCTACCTTTTATCTTTCCTGCGTCTCTGATCCTACACTGAACTAGGCAGTTTTAGATCCTGGGTGAAGACTGAGGTTGTTGTTAGAGTTAAAGGAACAGAAATGATAGTGATGGTATATCTTTGGGTCTTGGAGGTGGCTTTTCAATGTTGGCTGGAGCACTCATCTGTCTTTGCAGCACTCTTATGGCATTTGCTCTTGGTATATGGAAGGCTTCTAGTCACTGACGTATCCACCGTGCCTCCCTTTGGGCCTGGAGCCAAATCCTTGAGTTGACCTTTCTCCACTATTTACGATTCGCACCTCAACTCCATTATCTCCCCTTGAAATAGGCCAAAGATTGCCTTCAGTTCAGTCACTCAGTCAAATCTTTGTAACCCAAGGACTTCTGCACACCAGGCTTCCCTGTGCATCAGCAACTCTTGAACCTTGGTGAAAGTTATGTCCATCAAGTCTTTGATGCCATTCAACCATGTCGTCCTCCTGCCTTCAATCTTTCTGAGCATCTGGGTCTTTTCCGATGAGTCAGTTCTTAGTATCAGGCCAAAGTATTGGAGCTTCAGCTTTAGCATCAGTCCTTTCAGTGAACATTCAGGACTGATTTCCTTTAGAATTGACTGGATTGATCTCCTTCCAGCCCCAGGGACTCTCAAGAGTCTTCTCCCACACCATGGTTCAAAAGCAAGAAATCTTTGGCACTGAGCTTTCTTGATGGTCCAACTCTCACATCCATACATGACTAGTAGAAAAATCATAGCTTTGACTAGATGGAGCTTGTTGGCCGTAATGTCTCTGCCTTTTAATATGCTGTCCTGGTGTGTTATAGCTTTTCTTCCAAGGAGCAAGTGTTTTTTAATTTCATGGCTGAGTAACTATGTACAGTGATTTTGGAGCCTAAGAAAATAAAGTCTGCCACTGTTTCCATTTTTTCCCCTTCTATTGCCAATACCCAGCTGAGGATGTGACCAGTGATAGAAGCAAGGTCCGGTGCTGTAAAGAGCAATATTGCATAGGAACCTGGAATGTTAGGTCCATGAATCAAGGCAAATTGGAAGTGGTCAAACAGGAGATGGCAAGAGTGAACGTCGACATTCTAGGAATCAGTGAATTAAAATGGACTGGAATGGGTGAATTTAACTCAGATGACCATTATATCTACTACTGTGGGCAGGAATCCCTTAGAAGAAATGGAGTAGCCATCATGGTCAACAAAAGAGTCCGAAATGCAGTACTTGGATGCAATCTTAAAAATGACAGAATGATTTCTGTTCATTTCCAAGGCAAACCATTCAATATTACAGTAATCCAAGAAGCTGAAGTTGAATGGTTCTATGAAGACCTACAAGACCTTTTAGAACTAACACCCAAAAAAGATGTGCTTTTCATTATAGGGGACTGGAATGCAAAAGTAGGAAGTCAAGAAACACCTGGAGTAACAGGCAAATTTGGCCTTGGAGCATAGAATGAAGCAGGGCAAAGGCTAATAGAGTTTTGTCAAGAGAACGCACTGGTCATAGCAAACACCCTCTTCCAACAACACAAGAGAAGACTCTACGCATGGACATCACCAGATGGTCAACACCGAAATCAGATTGATTATATTTTTTGCAGCCAAAGATGGAGAAGCTGTATACAGTTAGCAAAAACAAGACCAGGAGCTGACTGTGGCTCAGATCCTGAACTCCTTATTGCCAAATTCAGACTTAAATTGAAGAAAGTAGGGAAAACCACTAGACCATTCAGATATGACCTAAATCAAATCCCTTATGATTATACAGTGGAAGTGAGAAATAGATTTAAGGGACTAGATCTGATAGATAGAGTGCCTGATGAACTCTGGACGGAGGTTCGTGACATTGTACAGGAGACAGGGACCAAGACCATCCCCATGGAAAAGAAATGCAAAAAAGCAAAATGGCTGTCTGAAGAGGCCTTACAAATAGCTGTGAAAAGAAGAGAAGCGAAAAGCAAAGGAGAAAAGGAAAGATATAAGCATCTGAATGCAGAGTTCCAAAAAATAGCAAGGAGAGATAAGAAAGCCTTCCTCAGCGATCAATGCAAAGAAATAGAGGAAAACAACAGAATAGGAAAAACAGGAGACTTATTCAAGAAAATTAGAGATTCCAAAGGAACATTTCATGCAAAGATGGGCTCAATAAAGGACGGAAATGGTATGGACCTAACAGAAGCAGAAGATATTAAGAAGAGGTGGCAAGAATACACAGAAGAACTGTACAAAAAAGATCTTCACGACCAAGATAGTCACGATAATGTGATCACTGACCTAGACCAGACATCTTGGAATGTGAAGTCAAGTGGGCCTTAGAAAGCATCACTACTAACAAAGCTAGTAGAGGTGATGGAATTCCGGTTGAGCTATCTCAAGTCTTGAAAGATGATGCTGTGAAAGTGCTGCACTCAATATGCCAGCAGATTTGGAAAACTCAGCAGTGGCCACAGGACTCGAAAAGGTCAGTCTTCATTCCAATCCCAAAGAAAGGCAATGCCAAAGAATGCTCAAACTACCGCACAGTTGCACTCATCTCACATGCTAGTAAAGTCATACTCAAAATTCTCCAAGCCAGGCTTCAGCAATATGTGACCCGTGAACTCCCAGATGTTCAAGCAGGTTTTAGAAAAGGCAGAGGCACCAGAGATCAAATAGCCAACATCCGCTGGATCATGGAGAAAGCAAGAGAGTTCCAGAAAAACATCTATTTCTACTTCATTGACTATGCCAAAGCTTTTGACTGTGTGGATCACAATAAACTGTGGAAAATTCTGAAAGAGATGGGAATCCCAGACCACCTGACCTGCCTCTTGAGAAACCTGTATGCAGGTCAGGAAGCAACTGTTAGAACTGGACATGGAACAACAGACTGGTTCCAAATAGGAAAAGGAGTACGTCAAGGCTGTATATTGTCACCTTGCTTATTTAACTTATATGCAGAGTACATCATGAGGAACGCTGGGCTGGAAGAAGCACAAGCTGGAATCAAGCTTGCTGGGAGAAATATCAATAACCTCAGATATGCAGATGACACTGCCCTTATGGCAGAAAGTGAAGAGGAACTCAAAAGCCTCTTGATGAAAGTGAAAGAGGAGAGTGAAAAGGTTGGCTTGAAGCTCCATATTCAGAAAACAAAGATCATGGCATCTGGTCCCATCACTTCATGGGAAATAGATGGAAAAATAGTGGAAACAGTGTCAGACTTTATTTTTTTGGGCTCCAAAATCACTGCAGATGCTGATTGCAGCCATGAAATTAAAAGACGCTTACTCCTTGGAAGGAAAGTTATGACTAACCTTGATAGTATATTAAAAAGCAGAGACATTACTTTGCCAACCAAGGTCCGTCTAGTCAAGGCAATGGTTTTTCCCGTGGTCATGTATGGATGTGAGTTGGACTGTGAAGAAAGCTGAGCACCGAAGAATTGATGCTTTTGAACTGTGGTGCTGGAGAAGACTCTTGAGAGTCCCTTGTACTGCAAGGAGATCCAACCAGTCCATCCTAAAGGAGATCAATCCTGGGTGTTCATTGGAAGGACTGATGCTAAAGCTGAAACTCCAATACTTTGGCCACCTCATGTGACGAGTTGACTCACTGGAAAAGAGTCTGATGCTGGGAAAAGTTGGGGGCGGGAGGAGAAGGGGACGACAGAGAATGATATGGCTGGATGGCATCGCCGACTCAGTGGACATGAGTTTGAGTGAACTCCGGGAGTTGGTGATGGACAGGGAGGCCTGGCGTGCTGTGATTCATGCGGTTGCGGTGAGTCGGACATGACTGAGCGACTGAACTGAACTGAACTGAACTGATTGCCATGAAGTCATGGGTCCAGATGCCATGATCTTTGTTTTTTGAATATTGAGTTTTAAGCCAGCTTTTTCACTGTTCTCTCACTTTCATCAAGAGGCTCTTCAGTTCCTCTTTGCTTTCTGCCATAAGTGTGGTGTCATCTGCATATCTGAGGTTATTGATATTTCTCCGAGCAAGCTTGATTCCAGCTTGTGCTTCTTCCAGCCCAGCATTCCTCATGATGTACTCTGCATATAAGTTAAATAAGCAGGTTGACAATATACAACCTTGACACATTCCTTTTCCTATTTGGAACCAGTCTGTTGTTCCATGTCCAGTTCTAACTGTTGCTTCCTGACCTGCATACAGGTTTCTCAAGAGGCAGGTCAGGTGGTCTGGTTTTCCCATCTCTTTCAGAATTTTCCACAGTTTATTGTGATCCACACAGTCAAAGGCTTTGGCATAGTCAATGAAGTAGAAATAGATGTTTTTCTGGAACTCTCTTGCTTTCTCCATGATCCAGCGGATGTGGGCTATTTGATCTCTGGTGCCTCTGCCTTTTCTAAAACCTGCTTGAACATCTGGGAGTTCACAGTTCACATATTGCTGAAGCCTGGCTTGGGGAATTTGGGGCATGACTTTACTAGCATGTGAGATGAGTGCAACTGTGCGGTAGTTTGAGCATTCTTTGGCATTGCCTTTCTTAGGGATTGGAATGAAGACTGACCTTTTCCAGTCCTGTGGCCACTGCTGAGTTTTCCAAATCTGCTGGCATATTGAGTGCAGCACTTTCACAGCATCATCTTTCAGGATTTGAAATAGCTCAATTGGAATTCCATCACCTCCACTAGCTTTGTTCATAGTGATGCTCTCTAAGGCCCACGTGACTTCACATTCCAAGATGTCTGGCTCCAGGTGAGTGATCACGCCATCGTGATTATCTGGTTGCGAAGATCTTTTTTGTACAGTTCTTCTGTGTATTCTTGCCACCTCTTCTTAATATCTTCTGCTCTGTTAGGTCCGTACCATTTCTGTCCTTTATCGAGCCTATCTTTGCATGAAATGTTCCCTTGATATCTCTAATTTTCCTGAAGAGATCTCTTGTTTTTCCTATTCTGTTGTTTTCCTCTATTTCTTTGCATTGATCACTGAGGAAGGCTTTCTTATCTCCTCTTGTTATAGAAACAGCTGTGAAAAGATGAAACGCAAAAAGCAAAGAAAAATGAAAGATATACCCATTCGAATGCAGAGTTCCAAAGAATATCAAGGAGAGATAAGAAAGCCTTCCTCAGCAATCAATGCAAAGAAATAGAGGAAAACAACAGAATGACTAGAAAACTTTAGAGACTAGAGATTTCTTCAAGAAAATTAGAGATACCAAGGGAACATTTCATGCAAAGATGGGCTTGATAAAGTACAGAAATGGTATGGACCTAACAGAAGCTGAAGATATTACGAAGAGGTGGCAAGAATACACAGAAAAACTATACAAAAAAGATCTTCACGACCCAGATAATCACAATGGTGTGATCACTCACACTCACGTAGAGCCAGACATCCTGGAATGTGAAGTCAAGTGGGCCTTAGGAAGTATCACTATGAACAAAGCTAGTGGAGGTGATTGAATTCCAGTTGAGCTATTTCAAATCCTAAATGATGATGCTGAGAAAGTGTTGCACTCAATATGTCAGCAAATTTGGAAAACTCAGCAGTGGACACAGGACAGAAGAGGTCTGTCTTCATTCCAATCCCAAAGAAAGGCAATGCCAAAGAATGTTCAAACTATCACACAATTGCACTCATCTCACACGCTAGTAAAGTAATGCTTAAAATTCTCCATGTCAGCTTCAGCAATACATGAACTGTGAACTTCCAGATGTTCAACTGGTTTTAGAAAAGGCAGAGGAACCAGAGGTCAAATTGCCAACATCCACTGGATCATTGAAAAAGCAAGAGAGTTCCAGAGAAACATCTATTTTTGCTTTATTGACTATACCAAAGTCTTAGATGTGTGGATCACGATAAACTGTGGAAAATTCTGAAAGAGATGGGAATACCAGACCACCTGACCTGCTTCTTGAGAAACCTGTATGCAAATCAAGAAGCAACAGTTAGAACTAGACATGGAACAACAGACTGGTTCCAAATAGGAAAAGGGGTAGGTCAAGGCTGTATATTGTCACCCTGCTTATTTACTTATATGCAGAGTCCATCATGAGAAACGCTGGGCTGGATGAAGCACAAGCTGGAATCAAGATTGCCAACATTTGCAGGATCCAACACAGGAAAAGAGAGAGAACCATGTACCTGGGAACTGTTACTTTCAGCACTGCCCATCTGGAGTTCCAGGGACTGATTGTGATCACCTGAAAGACACTCAAGAAGTAGATGCTAGAGACAGACACTCCCCTCCCCACTGTGTGCAGAAAGAAGAGAAGTTTGCAGCCAAAATCATTGTGGATCTGCTTCCACCCAAGGACTGCCATTGTCTAGGGGATCCCTTTACAAAGGAGGACCGTGGACTTGGCCACAATCAGGTGCTTAAGGATCAAATCTTGGACCTTATCCTGTAACCCATGAAGTGAAGGACGATATAATGGCAAAGAGTGAGAAATTCCCCAGGGTTCCAACCACCGTCTGTGTTGAGATGATCATGTCCATTATGAAAAAGCTGCTGGCCATCCTCTCAGCTCACAGTCACTGGTACTTGTCTCACGTGTTAGTGTCTGTATGGGAACATCCAGCATGGGCTGCATGCATCATGTCCACTGAAATCCAATCTTCTCCACTTATCCTCAGGTCCCACTTGGGAAATTTTGCTTTATGCTTTTCTGGTACTAGTAGTCTTAACAGGGTTCAATGTATAACACTGAAAGAGCGCTTAAAATGCAGAATTACTTGCTGAAGGCACCCCATGCTGTCACTTCATTCTTCACAAATCCACGAGCCCGGGATTTCTGTGACTTCAATTTTTTCAGGGAAAGGTAACACAGAAAGGTTACGTATTTGTTGTGATCTGCTGCACAGGGCAGAGTGAGGACTTTAGAAACTCATTAGGCTGGTCAAGAGAGTGCACTGAACTACCAGTTCTGCCAAAAACCAGTTAGTTGTATTCAAATAATAATCCATACCAATTATTAGTTTTGATTTCACAACTTCTTGATTTTAGACCAATGGTCTTTTGTATTTTTATTATAAGAAGATTCCATTTTTGTCAAGCTTTATTCTTTAGGGCACTATGTATTATGTATTAGGTTTTAGATATCTGATGGGAGGGATTGGGGGCGGGAGGAGACGGGGACGACAGAGAATGAGATGGCTGGATGGCATCACCAACTCGATGGACATGAGTTTGAGTGAACTCCGGGAGTTGGTGATGGACAGGGAGGCCTGGCGTGCTGTGATTCATGGGGTCGCAAAGAGTCGGACACGACTGAGCGATCGAACTGAATTGAACTGAACTGAATACATATATATGGAGTGCTGGCAGTTGAATATAGCCTATGGCAGGAACCTGCCCAAGATAACGTAATGTCCTGAAGATGAGAATGGCTCAGTATTGAGATGTATTAGGATGCTTTTATGTCTGAAAAGCAGGTGTAATGTACCTATCACAGGAATTACTGAATAAGCACAAGTAACATTGTAAACTTTGAGTCATAAAACACTAACACACGATAAAAGAGTGTAAGCAAAAACTGAATTATTATTGTTTTCAATTCATATGCTTATCTATTTATTAATTCCAGAGCTAAGCAAAAATAGCAACAAAGAAATAAGATTTGTGCGTGCCAGTGACATACCAGAGATATGTGTAAAATAGCATCTGCAAGGCATATATTATTGTGTATTTTATAAATTCAGAGACTGGATTTTTGGGTTGATAGTACTCTTGCCTAGAAAATCCCATGGATGGAGGAGCCTAGTGGGCTGCAGTCCGTGGGGTCGCTAAGGGTCGGACACGACTGAGCGACTTCACTTTCACTTTTCACTTTCACACACTGGAGAAGGAAATGGCAACCCACTCCAGTGTTCTTGCCTGGAGAATCCCAGGGACGGGGGAGCCTGGTGGGCTGCCGTCTATGGGATCACACAGAGTCGGACACGACTGAAGTGACTTAGCAGCAGCAGCAGCAGCAGCCTATTTAAAAAAAAAAGAATCAGCACGCTAGGAGACTGCCAGCTGCTGCCTCTAACTTACAATTACCATGTCCACTGTTCTTTAAGAATGTCAATAACCTCACCAGAATTAACACACTACAGAGGCTTTCAGTTGAGGCAAAGTTACTGTCTACTCTAATTGCATCAGACATCCAGGATTGGAGCAACCCTTTCTATTCAAGTCATTTCCATTTAGACACACTTTCTGCATGGGATTAGATGATTTCTTCAGATCCATCATACATTTTAGCCAACCTGTGTGGATTAGTGGTGAACTTCTAGTCATCCTGAACATGGAGTCTATAATTCCTGTAAGGTAGACTCAACAGCAGATTCATTTTACAAATGTATTTTACCACTTAAAATACAATGTTTTCAAGTTGAGAAAAATATCTTTATTGGAACTGTGTCATGTGTGCAGTTTCACTCTTTGCCTAGAAAAGGCTTTGATGAACATGAACGAGTTAAATCCAAGAGCTTTAACTCAATGAGAAGCAAAGCTTTTTTCAGAATAGTTATCTAATAGCTTAAATATTACCAAACGATAGACCATATACTTATTTACAAATGACATTTCCCCAATGTGGACTAGCATCCTTTTCATCACAAATATTTTTAAGCACCTTGAAAATCAGGTTTTGCTGTAACTGGGATTGAGGCACAACAGAAACTGTCAGGATTCCATCTGATTGCACGAAGGGCCTTTAGAGCCTGCTGTGGGTCTGGAAACCTGTCTCTCAGCATTAGCTCAACTCATGCCTCAGACCTATTCCACCTTCCTGCCGCTGTTGGCACTGAATCCAGTTACTACACAGAAGATTGCCTTTGTCTGATATACTCTCTTCTCCAGACTCTTGATCTGACTTTCTCTTACAGACTCTGCTGCTTAGAATGAGATGGAAAACACTTACCTTCCTGCTGTCAGGAGAGTGGGCTCCCTGATGGTCGTTGTACCCAGGATGTGTGTGGGAGGGAGGCAGCCGGACCCCGATATATGGGTTTGAGATGCTGTGTCCTCCCCTCCCCTCCCATCAGAGCTGCAATTATCATTTCACCTGCAGCAGCGATGGGAGTGCAGGCCTGGGATCTCAGACCATTTCTGGAAACTTTTCTCTCGGTTGTTAATTACTGGAAACAATGACAAGCTTCTAGTTAGCACCCTTAGGAGACTAAAGGAGTGTTTCCAAGAGCCTTCTTAATTTCCATGATCCCTGAAGGCAGACAGGGTCTCACATTGAGGAAAGCTGGACTTTCAGAAGTCACACACATAAGGGACTGGCATAAACTGTGTGTCCATCTGCATTCTTTACTTCCCTGGGATGTTTCTCTACCTTGAAACTAGTGCTCTCCTAATCTTCAGACCATTAAACTGAATGACCAATTAAAGTGCTGTTAGAGAAATGGAATGGGACAAAATACCTGGGGAAACATTCAAAGAGATACAAGTAACATAAAGAAGACGACACATCACTCATTATAGAAAATGTCAGCATAAATCAGAGTCAATTAATTGGATGCTTTGCATAAATCAGTGCCAATCAATATGGAGATGTTATAGGAAAATTTACGATTATTGACCTCCATTAGCAATTAGAGTCAGACACAGAACAATATGGGGCTTCCCTAGTAGTTCAGACAGTAAAGCATCTGCCTGCAATGCAGATTTGATCCCTGGGTTGGGAAGATCCCCTGGAGATGGAGATGGCAATCCACTCCAGTATTCTTGCCTGGAGAATTCCATGGACAGAGGAGCCTGGTGGGCTACAGTCCATGGGGTCGCAAAGAGTCAGACATGACTGAGCGACTGACACACAACAGAACAATATACATGGAAAAAAATGAGAAAGTTCAAAATGAGTGTCTCACAAATGAACACCTGGTTCTGATGGCTCAACAGGCAGATTCTAACATTCTTGTAAATATTAGATGAACCAATGCTCAATGACTTCATTCAAAGAGATAAAATAGTTACCACAGTGCTCTACATTAATTAATTAATTGTGTTATTCATCTAGAGTGAGCATTTGGTACTCCGATAATTAAGAAATATAAATTAGGAGTTGCAAGAAATCTGGTTTTTCATATAAATACATTTACATTTGAGGCAGCGTCATGATGCAATCACTGCCAATTTTCAAGTTAGGGGTTTGGAGCCATACTTGGTGGTCAACCAAGTCTGCACACAAACTCATTTAAATACTTACAGGCAGATGCAAACACCCATGTGCATTAATACTCACATACTTATATATATAGTATTTGCACAATTATAATTTAAAACTCACAAACATTTGTGCACATGCTCACCACACACAAACTCATATCATATTCCTAAACACACAAAACACATTCATATGAACTTTATAAAATCAACTTACATGGTCCCTGTGTATCTCTGGACGATGATTTCATATACAGAAGAACAGGTGTATCTCCAGACTTCTGGATGCAGGAAAACGGCATCCTTTCCTCTGCTTGTAATCCTTTCACCCTGCAACAATCCACAGACATTATTTGCTACAAGCTGCCTTAAAATTGGGCTTCCCAGGTGGCTCAGTTGGTAAAGAATATGCCTGCAATGTGGGAGACCTGGGTTCGATCCCTGGGTTGGGAAGATCCCCTGGAAAAGGGAACAGCTACCCACTCCAGTATTTTGACCTGGAGAAATTCCATGGAATTTATAGTCCATGTGAGCATTACCTCCTCATGGGTCAGGGGGTAAGAAAGATAGTGTGTTTCAGGGCAAAACAGTGAACGGGTATGTATTCATACCCAAATAAAACCATTCATACCCAAATAAAGCCTGGAGTGAAGACATAAAGTCTGTATGGAAACACAGAAAAACCTGAATAGCCAAAACAATCTTGGGAAGGAAAAACAAAGCTGGAGCTATCTTGCTCCCAATTTCAAACTACACTATAAAACTACAGGCATCAAAACAGTGTGGTACTGACACAAGCTCAATGGACACATAGATCGACAGAACAGAACAAATAGAACAGAAATGAATCTACACTTCATGGTCAATTTCTCTATGACAAAGGAGGCAAGCAGATACAATAGGGCAAAGACAGCCTCTTCAGTAGATGGTGTTGGGAAACTGGACAGCTACATGCAAAACAATCAACCTGGAATAGTTTCTTATATCATATACAAAAATAAACTGGTATATACATACAATAGAATATTATTTAGGCTTAAAGAGGAGGAAATAATGATATATGACACAACATGGATAAACTTTGAGGATACTATATAAAGTGAAATAAGCCAGTCACAGACAAACACTGTATGATTCCACTTTGATGAGATATTTATCGTAGTAAAAATCACAGCAATAAAAGCAGGAAGGCAGTTGTTAGGGTACTGAGGAAGGAGAGATGGGGAGTTACTGTTTCAGTTTTGCAAGATGAAACGAATTCTCTCATTTTCTATCTTTTGATGAGCAGAAGCACTTAACTTCAATACAAGCTCATTTGTCATGTCCTCCTTTATAGTCAATATTTTTGCTCTGTTTAATAATGGTCTTTTCCTATTAGAGCTCAGAAATGTTCTCTGTTTTCTTCTAAAAACATCGTTTTGTATCTTTAGAATTTACATCAGCAATCTATTCAGAATGATTTGTTATATATGTCAGTGGTAACTTGTCTCTTTTTGCTTCAAGATAACACACTTCCATTTCTTCTGAAAATGCTGTGCTTGCCTTGCTTTTTATTTGCTGTCATCTATCATTGCCTCATCCAGTTTGATATCGCCTCACCCTTGGAGCTGGTTTTCTGTCAGATTTCCTGGTGATCCCATCTCTTCTTGTCTCTTCCAATATTTACAACCCCAGTGTGCCACACAGTCAAGGTTAGTCTTGGGACCAGAAAGCTTCAGTGGGCCTTTTTCTTTAGAAGGTTGATTAGGCTCATGTTTTAAAAGGAAAGTTGCACTGTGCTGAGAGACAAGTTTTGCTCTCTTAAGCTTCTTCACAGCTTGTGTCAACTTCTGTCCTAAATTATCTTTTCAAGAACTTTTCATATAACAACCAGCTTCAGATAATGTCTACAGTATATTCTCCAGGGAAAAGGACAGGATAATTACTTGATCAGCATAATAAAAATAATGCCTTCCTCTGAAGCAAAATTTGGGCAGGTTTGTTCGTGACCAACATTAAAATATTTGGATTTCTTAATCTTCGCATCTTCAGTTGTGATGTAAACCTATTATGTGTATTGTATCCACCTGGGCCTCTTTTTATCACCTCTGAGAAGCCTGATGCAGTCAAGAAGAACAAATGAAAACACAAAGTTCTTGCTGTTCTTGTGTCATGAATAATAACATCTTTCTTCTCAGACCCAGGAGTCTGACATGCCTTCTGACAACATCCATGAAGTTGACAGGATAATTTGTTATCTTGCATGTAGGGTAAAATCTAAGACATTTCTTCACATTCCTTAATAGTCATGATGATAAGAATGTGACGCTGAAAGAGACATGACTTTCTCAAAGAGAAAATTACAAAGATCTTAACACAGTCCTGGTTAGGGGATACGAGAATGCTCCCTGGAACAAGAGGAAATCTTCTTACCCAATTTCCGGGCAATGTGGGAAAAGGACAGTTCTTTCAACAGATGAGGCTGGGAAACTTGGATATCCACATGCAAAAGAAGGAAGTTGGACCCTTACTTGACACTACATACAAAAATTAACTCAAAATGGATCAAAGACCTAAATGTAAGCCTAAAACAATAAAATTCTTAGAAGAAAACATAGGGCAAAAGTTTGCAACGTTAGATTTGGCAATGATTTCTTTGGATTTGACACTAAAGATACAGGTAACACAAACTGAACGTACTAAAATTTACGAAGCTTTTGTGTATCAAAGACAGAATCATCAGAGTAAAAATAGAATTCACTAAATAAGAGAAAATATTTGCAAATCACATACCTGATAAGACATTAATATCCAAAATATGGAGAAAACTCTTAACCAAAAATCAGAAACAACCCAATTTAGGACTTGGGAAAGGACGTTTCTCCATAGAAGCTATACAAATGACAAATAAGCACATGAAAAGATGATCAACATCACTATCCATTCAGTTCAGTTCAGTTCAGTTCAGTCGCTCAGTCGTGTCCGATTCTTTGCCACCCCATGAATCACAGCACGCCAGGCCTCCCTGTCCATCACCAACCCCCGGAGTTCACACAAACTCATGTCCATCGAGTCAGTGATGCCATCCAGCCATATCATTCTCTGTCGTCCCCTTCTCCTCCCGCCCCCAATCCCTCCGAGCATCAGAGTCTTTTCCAGTGAGTCAACTCGTCGCATGAGGTGGCCAAAGTATTGCAGTTTCAGCTTTAGCATCAGTCCTTCCAATGAACACCCAGGATTGATCTCCTTTAGAATGGGTTAGTTGGATCTCCTTGCAGTCCAAGGGACTCTTGAGAGTCTTCTCCAGCACCACAGTTGAAAAGCATCAATTCTTCGGCCATCAGCTTTCTTCCCAGTCCAACTCTCACATCCATACATGACCATGGGAAAAACCATAGCCTTGACTAGACGGACCTTGGTTGGCAAAGTAATGTCTCTGGTTTTTAATATGCTATCTATGTTGGTCAAAACTTTCCTTCCAAGCATCTGCAGTGATTTTGGAGCCCAAAAAAAAAAAAAGTCTGACACTGCTTCCACTGTTTCCCCATCTATTTCCCATGAAGTGATGGGACCAGATGCCATGATCTTTGTTTTCTGAATGTTGAGCTTCAAGCCAACATTTTCACTCTCCTCTTTCACTTTCATCAAGAGGCTTTTGAGTTCCTCTTCACTTTCTGCCATAAGGGTGGTGTCATCTGCATATCTGAGGTTATTGATATTTCTCCCGGCAGTCTTGATTCCAGCTTGTGCTTCTTCCAGCCCAGCGTTCCTCATGATGTACTCT
Source organism: Moschus berezovskii (assembly GCF_049115385.1). Lineage (NCBI taxonomy): Eukaryota > Metazoa > Chordata > Mammalia > Artiodactyla > Moschidae > Moschus > Moschus berezovskii. Next base: position 6,118,328 of record NC_142481.1, read on the forward strand.
GCATAGAAGTTAAATAAGCAGGGTGACAATATACAACCTTGACGTACTCCTTTTCCTATTTGGAACCAGTCTGTTGTTCCATGACCAGTTCTAACTGTTGCTTCCTGACCTGCATACAGGTTTCTCAAGAGGCAGGTCAGGTGGTCTGGGATTCCCATCTCTTTCAGAAGTTTCCACAGTTTATTGTGATCCACACAGTCAAAGGCTTTGGCATAGTCAATGAAGTAGAAATAGATGTTTTTCTGGAACTCTCTTGCTTTCTCCATGATCCAGCAGATGTTGGCTATTTGATCTCTGGTGCCTCTACCTTTTCTAAAACCTGCTTGAACATCTGGAAGTTCACGGTTCACATATTGCTGAAGCCTGGCTTGGAGAATTTTGAGCATGACTTTACTAGCATGTGAGATGAGTGCAATTGTGCGGTAGTTTGAGCATTCTTTGGCATTGCCTTTCTTTGGGATTGGAATGAAAACTGACCTCTTCCAGTCCTGTGGCCACTACTGAGTTTTCCAAATCTGCTGGCATATTGAGTGCAGCACTTTCACAGCATCATCTTTCAGGATTTGAAATAGCTCAATTGGAATTCCATCACCTCCACTAGCTTTGTTCATAGTGATGCTTTTTAAGGCCCACTTGACTTCACATTCCAAGATGTCTGGCTCCAGATGAGTGATCACGCCATCGTGATTATCTTGGTTGTGAAGATCTTTTAGGGGAATGCAAATCAAAACTACAATAAAATACCACCTTGCAGCCATTAAGATAGCTACTATCAAAACAATAGAAAACAACAAGTGATGACAAGAATGTGGAGAAATTGGAATTCTATGCACTGTTGGGCAGAAATGTAAGATGGCACAGCCACTGGTAAACAGAATGGCAGCTCCTCAGAAAATTAGAAATAGAATTACTATATGATCAAGCAATTCTACTTCTGGGTATCTATACAAAAGAATCAGAAGCAGGGTCTCAAATAGATGTTCGATAGCTAAAACATGGAAACAACCCAACAGTTCATCAATAGATGAACAGGTAAGTGAAATACAGTATAGACATAAAATGCAAAAGAAAGAAAACCCTGCAATATAATGCAACATGAATGAAACTTGAGAAATGTGAATAAAGGAAAATCTCACGAAAATGCTGCCGGGTGACCAGCAGGGGGAGCATTCGCACATGTACCGCTGGATCACAATACAGATCCCAGCAAGAAGAGGTGCTACCTTGCATTTCTGGCAGGAAGTGACACTACTTTACTACTACCACTAGCAACAGGAAGCCAGGCAACAGCTCAACCAATGAGAGACTGTCACAACTCAATGAAAAGCCACTGCACTTTGAACTCCCAGTTTCTTCCAATGGACTTTTTGTTTATAACAGCCCCCTCCCAACTGCCTCTTCTCCTCTATAAGTTTCCTCTTACTTGCTTTACTGGACTTCCATATGTTTCGCCAGAGTTTGCTTGTCCCAGATTGCAATTCTCTGTTGCTCCTGCGTAAACCCACGTGTCTGGTAAAATGCTGTTTTGTTGTTTTCGGTTAACAAGGTCATTATGCTAGGAGAAATAGACCAGTCACAAAAGGACAAATGCTGTATGATTCCACGTATCTTAGATACTTAACAGTAGTCAAAATCATGAGACAGAAAGTAGAATAGTAGTTTCCGGGGACTGGGGGAAGGGAAAATGAGAAGTTAATGAATTGTTGTTTAATGGGCATAGAGTTTCAGTTTTACAAGATGAAATGAAATATGGAGCTGGATGGTGGTGATGTTTGCATAACATTATGGATATATTTAACACCACTGATCTGTACAATTTAAAATTTTTAAGATGGTAAATTTTATGAGTATTTTTACTATGATTTTTCAAATCTCAAAAAAATATCCAGGGACTTGTCAAAAAAAAAAAAAAATCTAGTAAAGACATGAATCTGAGCAAACTCCAGGAGATAGTGAAGGACAGGGAAGCCTGGCATGCTGAAGTTCATGGGGTCACAAAGAGTCAGACACGACTGAGAAACTGAACAACAGTAAAGATCCACCCCCAGGACCTGGCTCCAGAAGCCCTTCCCTCTGCTCCCTCAAGAGTTTAAACATCACATATTTGTGGGTGAGTGGGGTTACAGGCTTTGTAGAGCTGGGTCCCCCCCACCCGGGTCCCCACCCCTACCCCCGCCAACCTCCAGAAGAGAAAAGAAAAGTAGCTCCATGTATTGCAAAATTAGAAACTAGAAGTTTGACTTGGCTAGACTCTGACTTCAGAAGGGTGGAGGGAAACCTGTGAGCCTGATAGCCTGATATTCTTCACGGCGAGTAGCTGCCCCCTGCCCCAGTGGAGGCTGAGGACTGGAATCTACTCTCCACCCTAGATAGAGCTTAGCCTTAATGGAAATGAAGAGCAGTTCCCATTCTGCTGTTCCCCTACCCCGTGCATATATAACCTAGAGTATTAGGGAAAATAGACCTTCCAGCTCCAAGTGTGGGGAAGCAGGAGAGCTATTAAGAACTTTGTTCAGCTCCTTGTCCCAGGTGAAAAGTGTTGAGAGGTTACTGCCCTTCCTTCCTGTCTCAACCTAGACTCTGGGCAAACAGTTCTGTGAAAAGGGTAACAATGCATGCACAAGTCTGCAGTAACCCTGGCTATTTGACTGCTGGACCCCGGGAGTCAAAGGAGCACAGGGCAGGCTTTTAAAATCTGGAGGGGAAAGGAGACATGCTATTCGTGGGCTTGGACAAGAGATCTTTTCCTATGTCCGAGCAGCAGCCAGGTCTCTCTCCAGCCACTGGGTAGAAGTGGCTTCCAAGCTAGTGACATCAAAGTTGAGCCCCGACATGGGCAATTTCTCCCCATGCCCTCTCTCTACAAGGCAGTGCAACTCCAAAGAGGTTCAGGGGTGTTTTCCCAGAATCAGAGGCACTGCTGTTGCTGCAGTTTAGAAAATGTTATCAGTGTCAAGAAGAAGTAGTACTGGAAGGGTACTAGATAGAGGTATGATCTGGACATATGTGTGTGTGTGTGTGTGTGTATTTTTTTTAATGTGGATCCCAGGAAGAGCAAGTAAAGCCTAAATATATGTCAGGATCTGTCTTCTGATGTTACCCCATCTGGAAACAATATGAACTTAACCCTGACATCTCCCCCTTGGCGGCACCATGGGGAAGAGGAGACCCTCCCTATGCAGACTACATGCCTGTCATGATGACTTCATTGAGGGGTAAATAAATCCTCCAGTAGTGGTGGGAGTGTTCATGAGGTAAGCACATGCTGCCTTGGGGGAAAATGAGGCAGACGGGGAGAAAGAGGCTGAGGCAGAATGCCTAGGGAATGAATAAAAGGGGCAAAGAACGGCCGGCCTGGTGGTAACGAGTGAAACTTCCCCGTCCTCTTCATCTTCACCGTCTACTTACACTCGCTAAAGGATCCAGGTGCCATGTCCTTGTGGCTCTGCGATCAACTCCAGGCCACACTGAAGCATCCCTGCCAAAGTGTGTGCGGAACTTGTCTTTGAGCACGAAGCTGTGAGAGATGTCTTCAGGCCTGTCATCACTCGTTTGGGAAGAAGAATCTGGTGAGCCTGGTGCCTTCCATCCACACTTGGTGATAGTATGCAAGACCTTGTCCTTCACCTGGACAGTGTGCACATCAGGAACAAAGTGCCCTTCTGTGGCCCTTATCTGCTTGGGCAGCCATGGTAACTCTCCATGGGCCCGTGGGCTCAGTGGCTTCAGGCATGTCTGACTGAGATATCATGGACTGTAGCCCGTCAGGCTCCTCTGTCCAGGGGGTTCTCCAGGCAAGAATACTGGAGTGGCTTGCCATGCCCTTCTCCAGGGGATCGTCTTGACCCAGGGATCAAAACTGCGTCTCCTGTGTCTCCTGCCTTGCAGGTGGATTCTTCACCCATTGACCACCCAAGACACCTGCATCTCACGCACCACAGGCAGACCTCCTGAGAGCACAGTGGTTCTAGGGCTCTGCTAGAACCTCTATGCCGACCATTTAAGTTAAAGTAGTCAAAGGTACCAAATGGCTCCCCAAACTCATCCACTTTCAGGTCATCTAGGTTGAAGCAGTTGGAGGGCTGAATGGAGAAGCTGGTGATTAAAAAAGAAAAAAAAATTCCAGCCAAAGTGGAGTCCTCAAATAGGGAGACAACGTGAGTGTGGCGGCTCTCACGAACAGCGTCATGGAAGAGATGAGTGATGCACCATTGCTGGTTTGGGCCTGCAGGGGACGAGGAATTAGGGTCACGTAGCTCATCCCAGCTCTGATGGGATCAAGGACCTGGAGCAGCAAACTGCAGCTTTACACAGCAAGCAGAGCCTGTGGGCTGGGGTGCTGCTCATAGCAATACACTCATCACCACACATTCATCATCATTTTATTCTCCCAATGTGAAGTTCACGGAAGCCAAGTTACCCTCCAGGTGGAGAAGACAGGACTGGAGAACTTGGAGGATGGGCCCCTCAGCCAGTGACCTTTTCCACATACCCCATGGCTGAAGCACTTCTCAAGTGTGAATGAGTAGATGAGAAGGGCCATGTGACCAACCTCAGGGCACATTAAGTGGGAAATTTCTTCCAAAAAATGAGCCACAAAGAATATGTTAAGCTATATTCAGTAGAGCATTTGTAAATTTGTTAGTCATTCTGGAACTATTACAGGTGTTGTATGTGCCTTCCTGATATATGAAATGTGTAACTAACATATAATCTACTTGTGATACTTTCATATCTTATATATTCCATTAAAAACTAAGATTTCCAGCATACAAGACAAAAGAAGTATTCTAAATATAATATCAAACAGGTTTGGGTTGTGGTCAGACATTCTGCATTTCTAACAAGCTTCTGGGGGCAGCTGAGGCTGTTGGTACATTCTGGACTCTGAGTATCAAGATTCTAACATTCTCACATTAACCATGAGGATGAAGGTCTTGATGTTACTTTAGTGTGTTGGCTATGCGTGTGGTAATTTCTAGGGCATAGAGTCTCACCCGGGAGGGATTCTGTCTTCCACTGTGTATGCCATGCTGGAGATGTTTCTGTTCACGGAGGCGGGGTGGTGCTGTGACCGCTGACTAGTGAGTGGACACTAGGGTTGCTGACAAACTTCCTAAAGCACAGCCTCCACAAGAAACTATCCAGCTGAAAACCTCAGTAAGTACTCAGGTGGGGAAATACTGCACTAGGGGAACCTCTAAAAGCAAGAAGAGTCGGTGGATTCCAAACGAGAAGAGGGGAGAAATGAATTGGTAAAATAAATCCTAAGTCAATCAGCAAAGAGGTGATTAGAAAAAGAAACAGAAGAATAGAAGAAATAGAAAGCATAAAGGGAGGCGGCAGATTTAGGTGCAAATATATTTCGTTAAGTACATTAAGTATAACTGGAACTAAGTATCAGCTAACAAAGATTGGCAGACTAGCCTCTCCAGAAATATGCCATTTATAATTGCTATATATAAAAACCTACGGTCGGAGAAGGCAATGGCAAGCCACTCCAGTACTCTTGCCTAGAAAATCCCATGGATGGAGGAGCCTGGTGGGCTGCAGTCTGTGGGGTCGCTAAGGGTCGGACACGACTGAGCGACTTCACTTTCACTTTTCACTTTCACACATTGGAGAAGGAAATGGCAACCCACTCCAGTGTTCTTGCCTGGAGAATCCCAGGGAAGGGGGAGACTGATGGGCTTCCGTCTATGGGGTCACACAGAGTCGGACACGACTGAAGTGACTTAGCAGCAGCAGCAGCAAGGGTGCAGAAAGTTTTAAAGTAAAAGGATGGGAAAAGCATGGCATGAAAATACTAATCAAAAGAAGTTGATGCATCTGTATTAATTGCAGAGAAACAAGACTTGATATGAAAAGGTCTTGCTCGGTATAAAGAAGCAGTTTCATAATGATAGAAGACTGAATTCACCAAAAATACAAAAGGTCTTCATTTTATGCCTCTATAAACATGGTTTAAAAATACATAAAGCAAAAATAAAACAGGAAGAGCAGGCAATTCTATAATTAAAAGTGGGAGTTAAGCAATTTCCTTAGTATTAATTTGTTAAAAGCTGAATTAATTTATAAATGAATAGCAGGTCTGCCTACCACAAACAATAAACCTGGCCTTTTGGACTTTACAGAATGTTGCTCCCATTGCTGATTACACCTCTTAAAGACACAAAGGGATTTACAAAACTCAACCACATATTGGGCCCAAAGTAAGTCTTGGCTGTAATCAAAGGATTTTTAAAAATACCAAACATATCCTCTAATTATAGTGTAATACCAAACATATCCTCTAATTATAGTGCAATGAAGATAGAAATTGATAGCAAATGTGTTAGAAAGTCTCCTTGAAAACAGCACTTGAAACAGGCATCCCTCAGTATACGCGGGTTAACCCCAGAATCCCCCATGAATAACAAAATCCATGTCTGCTTAAGCCCCTTATGTTTAACAGTTGCACACAACCTACACACATCCTTTGTATACTTTAAATCATCTCTAGATTACTTATAATACCTACTGCAATGTAAATGACTCAACGGACATGAGTTTGAGCAAACCCTAGGAGACAGTGATGTGCAGGAAAGCCTGGTGTGCTGCAGCCCACGGGGTTGCAGAGTTGGACACGATCAAGCGACTGAACAACAAATGCAGCAAGTACAAGTTCTGACGTTTGAAACTTTCTGGAATTTTTTTTTTCAAATATTTTTGACCCAAGGGTATGGAGGGCCAACTGGAGTATAAATAACTTTGTGGAGAGGAGAGAAAACAATTCTATTTTATTCTTACAAAGCCACTTACCTAGACCAGGGTAGCCAGATAGGGCTTGCTTTTCATGGAGACATAATTCATATACCATAAAACTCATCTTTTTATAGGGCACAACTGCATAGGTGTTAGTATATTTATCAAGTGGGGGAACCATCTCCACTAACTCCAGGACATTTCATCATCTCCGGAAGAAACCTGATACCCATCAAGGAGTCACTTTCCATGGCCCACCGCCTACCCGCTGACCTCAGCTACTTTGTCTCTACAGATTTACCTATCTGGACATTTCCTGTAAATGAAAGCACTTCACATACAGCCTTTTGTGTCTGGCTCCTTTCGCTCAGCACAAGTGTTTTTGTTTTGGGTTCATTTTTTCAGGTTCCAACATGTTGTAGCACGTCAGTACTTCAGTTATTTTTATAGCTAAGAAATATCCATTATATGGATACACTTATCCATTCATCGGCTGATAAACATTTGAATGGGCTCCACATTTTGACTTGTGAACAATCTTGCCAACAGTTGTGTAGGAGCTCTTGTGTGGCCATGTTTTCAGCTCCCTCAGGAATGTCCCTAGCAGTGGAACTGGCTTGATAATACTTTCCAAAGTGGGGTCCACCATTTTAAATCCTCATCAGCAGTATGAGGATTCCAGTACCTCCACATCCTCACCAATCATCTGTTATCATCTGCAATAATACAAGTGATTTTCATGTTGATCCTGTATCCTGCCATCTTGCTAAACATGTTTGCCACTGGGCTGTGCTGCGTTGTGTCCTACGCTCTGTGGCCCCATGGACTATAGTCCGCCAGGCTCCTCTGCCTGTGGAATTTTCCAGGCAAGAATACTGGAGCGGGTTGCCATTTCCTTCTCCAGGGGATCTGGCTGACCCAGATCAAACCCACATCTCTTAAATCTTCTGCATTGCCAGGTGGATTCTTTACCACTAGCACCACCTGGGAAGCCCAAACAGTGTTTTTTTTTTCCCCCTTAGTGGATTTGTTAGGATTTCTTATATATAAGATCATGTCACCTGCAAATCGTTTTACTTCTTCCTTTCCAATCTGCAAGCCTTTGCTTTTCCTTGACTAAATATTCCGGCCAGAACTTCCAGTATGGTCTGTAGAAGTGGCAAGAGTGTTTTATTCCTGATCTTATGTGGAAAACACCCAGTCTTTCATCTATGGACTTCCCCGGTGGCTCAGACGGTAAAGCGTCTTGTCTACAATGCAGGAGACCTGGGTTCAACCCCTGGGTTGGGAAGATCCCCTGGAGAAGGAAATGGCAATCACTCCAGTACTATTGCCTGGAAAAATCCCATGGACAGAGGAACCTGGTAGGCTACAGTCCATGGGGTTGCAAAGAGTCGGACACGACTGAGCGACTTCACCTTCATCTCTAAGTATTGTTAACTGTGGTTTTTTTGGAGATGCCTTTTATCAGTTTAAGGAGGTTCTCTTCCATTCCTAGTTTGAGTGTTTTTAATCACAAAAAGGGGTTGCTGCTGCTGCTGCTGCTAAGTCTCTTCAGTCGTGTCCGACTCTGCGACCCCACAGACGGCAGCCAACTAGGCTCCTCTGTCCCTGGGATTCTCCAGGCAAGAACACTGGAGTGGGTTGCCATTTCCTTCTCCACAAAAGGGGTTAGATTTTGCCAAATGCTTTTTCTGCATCAATTGAGATGATCTTGTGGTTCTCTGCATTTTATGGGTATATTACGTTTACTTTCTTGACATTAAACTAACCTTTAATGTTTGAGATAAATTACATTTGGTCATGGTATACAATTCTTTTTATATGCTGCTGAATTCAGGCTGTCAGCATTTTTGTCTCTCTAAGAGATAAATGCTCTGCAGAATTCTTTTGTTTGGTGTTTTCATCTGGCTTTAGGCATCAGGGCAATATTGGCCTCAAAGTAAGCTGGGAAGTGGTTCCTCCCCTTGTTTTTGGAGGAGTTTGAGAACTGGTCATTAATTTTGCAAATGTTTTGGTAACTCAGTGAAGCCATTGGGGCCTGTGCTTCTCTTTGTGTATGGTTTTTATTATTAATTCAGCATATTCCATGTATTCCAAACACAAGGACATTTCTGCTGTACTTTCTATTCCACAGAAAAGGGATAAAACTACACAGCAGTCCAAGTCAGCTTTTGTCAACAGAGTAGTTCAGGTCACATCAGGTTCTGCCCCCAGTGATTCATATGAAAGAATTTCTTCAATGTGCATCACAGCTCCCGCGGTGCTAAGCCAGCCACGGCCCGCTCGTCCTCATCTAACTTGTAGGACCAGCTTCCGTCTTTGGCTGGACTGCAGAGGATCTTAAATTACCAGAGGAAACTGAGGCACGTTCTTTCCTCTGGGAGGTTTGTGGAGTTCTGGTCTGGTCGCTCTGTAAGAGCCCACATCACACACCCCACACACTCGGGCCGTTCTCCCATCTGGAAGCCACAGTTGGACAAGGGAGGCCTGATGACAGGAGTGTGCCGAGACTGGATATTCTGATGAGAACCTAGGATGGGAGAGACAGGCTTTCCTTCCGGCTGCTGTGTGTGTAATTTCTTGTGGTTTGGAAAGGGGAAGTGGCATCAAGTCCACTTCCTCGATCCCTCTGCCCTCTGGCCTCGACCGCTGCCCAGCTGAGGTCTTCGCCTTCCAGGACCATCATCCCAGCCTCTTCCCTGGCTCCAGGCTTTGCTGACCCTGGAAAGATCTCCCCAAGTCTTACTGGACCCCATCCCTCAGGGCCAAGTTCAAAGCCCCCACCCTGCTATTGAGCGCCTCCTCAGGATCTGACCCCTTCGCACTTACTCCTCCACGCTTGCCGTGCCCCTCGGTCTCACCTTCCCACTCTGCACACCAAATTACTTGTTCCCCTGACAAGTGAGGAGGAAAGGCTTTCCAGGTAGAGGTTCACGTTACAGGCAAAAGACTGAGACGCTGAAGCATGTGTGGGTTTGCAGGAACCAAGAACGTTTCCCAGGGAGTAGTGGGTGCTGAGGCTGGAAAGATCTGAATCCTGGGTGCCAAGGTGGCTGCATCCTTCCCTTTACTCCCCTAATCCAGGCGTCACCAAGTCCCAATTTGCCTCCTTGGGAATTTTCCTTGTCACCCTCATTACCTGCCCCCTCCCTAACTCCACCCACTCCAGCTCACTTAGACCAGAATTCCCTCAGGTTTCTTTAGCCTTCACCTGCCCTTCAATTCTGATGCTGTCGCTACTTTGCCAAAAACCCCTGTGGTTTCTTCTGCCTTTCAGGGTAAAGCTTCTGTCTGCAGCTCACTCGATCTCCATACGCTCTCGAGGACTCCGCGCATCAGCAGTGGAGCTCAGCGATCTCTGGACCACACGACTGAGGACCGTTACATCCAGTCTGCAATGGACCACACTCAGTGCTCACATCTTGAGTGACCCCTCCCACACCGACTCAGGTTTGGCCACACGACTTGACTTGGCCTGTGATGCAAGCAGAGGCTTAAAAGGCACTTGGAAACTGGGACTTGTTCTCTTGGAAACTGCTCTGGAGCCATCAGCCATCGGATAAACACGTCCAGCCACCCTGAAGCGGCCAAATGCTAGAAGATACACCAGGCCTTGGCTGAGGGCCAGGCGTGGCAGTGAAGAAGTCACCTTGAACACTGCAGCCCCAGTAGACACCACGTGGAGCAGAACCTTCCCGACGAGCCAAGCCCAGACTGCAGAGTGACGAGGGAGGATGCGTTTCAGTTTAAAGTCACTGAGGTTTGGGGGACGGGTTGAAAGGCAGGAAAACGTGAGTGGGACGCCACGATCACTCATTATGGTAGGCTGCTGGCTAAGCCAGACATCCAGCGTCATGCTGCAAGTGACTGCTCCACCCTCGTCCCCACCCCGTAAACTCCTCACTCACTCAGTCTGTCACGGACTTATGTTTAGGAAGGCACGTGTGTGTGTGTGAGGCAGGGCGTGCAGAGAGCAATCGGCTGAGTTTAAACCACAGGCCCTGTCCTTAGGAAATGAGTGTCAGCTAGCACGATGAGGAGGAGGGTCTCCTTTGCCCTCACCCCCTAGGGTTTGATCTGCTCTAACAAACAGCAGGGACTCAGTAACATAAGAGCTGGCTGGTGAAAGCAACCTGCCACCAAACGCCAAGGTCCCCGCCACCCTGCAAGGCCAGAGTTCACTTGGGTCTCACGTCCTCCGTGAAACCTTACACACACCATCTGCGTCGTCTGTTGCCCCGCTCTCCAGGGCTCTTTGGCCCCTGCATCAGTTAGAATCTGGGTGACTTGCCAAGTGATGAAACCCTGAAGTCACCTACACGTTTAACTCTCCCAGGTGATGGGTAACCCGTGTGGGCCTCGACAGCATCAGGAACCCTGGGCTCCACCTTTCTTGTCCTGCTGCCTTGCCAGGCCTGCACTTCTGAAATCACTTCCTGGCCCGGGATGGCTGCACCCACTCCTGCCATCAGGTCCACATTCCAGAGCACAGGAAGGAGGGGGAGCATTATTTCCAAGCTTAGAAACGCTTTCTTGAAGCTGCCCGTGCCGCTTCTGTTCACATATTACTGGCCCAAATTTAACTGCAATGCCACACCAAATTTCAGAAGGCCCTGGAAAATGCCTTGATTCCAGGCAGCCATGTGCCCAACTGAAAATACGGGTGTCCAGTCAGTACTAAAGTAAGAGGGACACACACTGAGAGAGAACCAGTTCTGTCTAGCCACAGTCCCCAGCCTGCTCTGTCGCAGCCCTGATGATCCTGAGAGCTCCTGGCCCACTCCTCTCATGCGTCAAACATCATTACCCACTCTGCATTAACTCATTTAGGCTTCATACCTGCCCCCCTCAATCTAGATTCTGTTACCCCCATTTTACAGTCTTGCAATCTGAGACCGGGCAACCTACTCAAGGCCACACAGCTATTAACGGAAGGAACAAGGATCTAGATGCAGGCAGTCTGGCGCCAAGGCACCTGCTCTAACCACCACACACTCAGCCCACCTCTGGACTCCGCTGGCCAAAGACAGCTCATGGACCCTCTACCCTGGGGCCAGGGGCACTCCCATCGGCTTCCCAGAGAATCCTCCGCACTGGCAGGACAGAGGTGTGGCAGGTCCCGTCAGTCCTCGCCAGAGAGAAGCGCAAGGCTGGAGCCCTGAGGTGGTGCCCCCTTCTCCGCCTAGTGACTGAGACCAGAGCACCAACTATCTCTAGACCTTTATTTCTCTGTGAAAAGGGGGAGAGGGAATAAAATAAAAACAGCACGACTTACACAAAAAACCAGCGGGAGGAAGGGCGGGAGGCGGAGATGGGGGCGGGAGCGCCCCTCCCCTCGGGGGCTCTGCTCCGCCCCGCCCTGCGCGCCCCCAGCCCCTTGGGGGTGGACGTGAGGAGTCGGAGTCCCGGGCTGAGGGAGGAACCGTGCCGGGAGAGGGACCTGGGGTCAGACCATGCACAGGGAGTGACAGCCAAAGGCCCCCACTGTCCCCCCAGGGAGGGGCCTGGCGGGGGAGGGCGGACACCGGAGGCCGGCGGTGGCTCCTCTTCAGCATCAGGCAAGAGACAGAACTGGGGGAACAGGAAGAGGCGGGCGTCAGAAGGCGGCCAGCCCGCTGCCCACGGCCGCTCCCAGGCCAAGCGTTGTCCTCGCAGACCCCCACCCGCTCCCGCCAGCGTCTCGGATTCCTGAGCCTCACCAGTCAGAGCCTCCTGGGCGAAGTACTTGACGTCCACGTCCTGGTCCTGGGTCAGCTTCTCAAGGACGGGCTTGACCTCGCTCTGCAGCGTGCTGGGCAGAGAAGGGGAAGGCGAGGGGTCAGCCGGGTGGGGCTGCTGGGTGTCTGCACAGATGCAGACACACACGTGAATGAACGCTCCAGGGCCAGAGCAACAGTCTCACAAACCAGGACAGAGGCCTCGGGGGCCCAGGATAGGTACAGGGAGGTGAGGTGGTGTGGAAAGGTGGGGCAGAGGACCCAGAACCCTCAAGTCTCTGAGCCTCAGCCACGTGATGCCTTGCATTTGTGTAACATTATCTACTGAGGCCTGCCCATCAGGTGTGGACACAGCGGAAAACCCAACCCTCCTGATTCTACCCACACGGAGCCCGGGCTGGGAGAAGGCAGATCAAACTGCTGATGATAACGAGTAACTGGGAGATGCGAGTGCCAAAGGGAGGAACTCGGCCCTACAGGGGCCCAGGGCGGTAAGGGCCAAGGGAAATGTTTCTGCAGCGGCAGTCAGCTGTTTGGGGGATGAAGGCGGCCTTCAGAGAGAAACTAAGGGGTGAAGCTGTGTCCTGGATAGACAAGAGGTGCAGGCATCACAAGGCCCTTCCCTCAAAATAACCACCATTCTCACTTCTATCACCTGCGTCCCCCTTGATCGATTTTTGATGGTGATACAAATGCAGTCGTGTGTGGAGGAGGGGCAGGCCTCACCTGTTGTCCAGGATGGGCCCGATCTTCTGCAGGGACTTGGCCACGTTGAAGCGGACGTTTGCGACAGGGTCCCCGGCCATGCGCAGCACGGTGGGCAGCATGTGCTTGGTGGTGATGTCCTGCCCGCAGACCTCAGACAGCACCTGCATACCAGGGAGCAGCAGAGGGTGACTGCCCAGCGTCCTCGCTCCCTCTGCCTGGGACACCCAGTGCTCATCAGGCTTGGGAGTGAAGTCAGCTGAGCATCAGGGGATTCTGAGCTCAGACGCGCCCACCCTGAGGGCCTCGATTCTCCGCAAGTTTCCAGGTGCCCTAACACCCTAACTCCACCATCTCCCTGCCCTGAAAACCCCCAGCCCAGCTCCCCTCCTCAGAGTCTCCCTCACCTCTGGGGATGGGACTGGACTCCTGACCTTGGGATCCCTTCCTTAGTGCCGTGGTCTCCAGAGGGACGCATGGGAAGGGATTATCGGAACAATTTTATGCTAACTTTTAAATCTCATTCTTTAACTTGAAGTTACGTGGTTTACTTCAGTGTGTGGCTTACTTAAACGATTAGACACAGGCACTTTCCACTGTGTCTATCACACATGCGCATTTTCACACACACAGCATACGTCACATATCACACACACACAGCATACGTCACATATGAGCCACTGTTCCAAGCTGTACAACCAGATCAATCTCACAGCATACGTCACATATCACACACACACAGCATACATCACATATCACACACACACAGCATACGTCACATATCACACACACACAGCATACGTCACATATCACACACACACAGCATACGTCACATATCACACACACACAGCATACGTCACATATCACACACACACACCATACACTACATATGAGCCACTGTTCCAAGCTGTACAACCAGATCAATCTCACAGCCTCAGAGTCAGGGGCTATGACTGTTGATAAGAACCCTTTACAGGTGAGAAAACCGAGGCACTAAGCAGTAAGGCAATTTTCTCAAGGTGCACAGTCAACATGGCAGAGCTAGAATTAAACAGTAAGTCTGATTCTAGAAACTGTGCATTTAACCATTATATCATAAATATACACATTGTGTGGGGAAGGAGGGGGTGCTCAGACAGACCTGGCCATCACTGTTCTGTTGGCTAAATTTCCTGAGTCTCCCCCACGCAGGTGCCCACCCGCAAAGGCCCTGTGACTCTGACCAGGGAGCCCCAAGCTCCGGCCTGCAGTTCCCCAAGGATTCACCCCTATGGCCCCAGATCCCATCACTTCCCTACTCCCAAGCCAGCTTTCTCCCGAGGACCTTCTCCATTCCTCCTTTCCCGCCTACTTCCCCTCCCCCAGGGAGAATGGGGGCCGGTGGGCACTCACATTGATACAGAAGAGTGTGGTCATGCGGTGCAGATAGTTGGGGTCCCCAGACATGGCCAAGACCTTGGGGATGATAGTCGCGTGGGCCCACTCCTTCCCGAACTTCTCCACCAGCTTCTTCAGGTTGCTGGTGGCCGCCTCGCGGATGGCATAGACTGTGGGAGGAGGAGGGAGGGACGGAGACTCAGGAGGTGAAGGGCTGACGTGGGTGGGGACTCACAGTCACACTCGCTCCCACCTGCAGAGCAGCCCCAGGAACCAGGCCACATGAGAACCCATAAACTCGCAGAGAAAGAGAGGGCTGTGCGCTACAAGCAGGGTTTTCTTTTCACATAGCACCTTCTCAACAGCTCCAAGACATGGCTGGGCAGGCTGAGGCTCTGAATTTGCCCAAGTGAATGACTTAGTATGTGGAATGGAGCCTATTACAGACAAATGCTAACTTCTGTTTTTGCCACACCTAGTGAAAACAATGAGCAGTTCTCACAATGGCCTTCAAAGACTGGAATGAGGCACCTTATGTTTCAGAGTGTGGGCTCAAAGGTGGCAAGTGACGTGCTTAAGCTTTGACAGCCAGGAAGTGCGATTCAAACTCAGGCTGCCTGCCGGGTGGCCCTCAGACTCTCCACTGGACCTGGCAGCCCCGGGTGGCCTGATACATCCACCTCCCACCCTTCCCTCCTGTGGGAGTCCAGAAAGCAGGGCAGCTGGTCCATGCACCTGGCAGCAGTGGGGTGACACCGACTCCCCCACCCGCCCCAAACAACCCTCCCCTGCACCCTTCTGGAGCCCCAGTCTCCTCCCAGAGGTCCTGGGGAGATGCTCACCATGATCCACAAGCCAGGCCATGCACAAGGAGTTGAGTTTCTCATCAAAGAACTCCACCCCCTGCCGGAGACAAGGAGATATGAGATCAGGGTCGAGACTGGGCAGATCTGGCGAAGTCCAGGGAAACCACCCCCCTTCCCGAAGAGCCGGGGGCTGTTCCACTTCACCTGAGGGGCTCTCTTCCCTTCCCTCCCCTTGAGTCCCACGACAGCCCTCATACCTTCCCCTGGGCCCGCACGGCCCCCAGGCCTGGCTGCACCGCCCGCCTCCCTGGGCAGCAGGCCTGGCCCAGGCCTCCGCTCTCACCAGCTGTCCCGCCAGCAGAGGCATGTACTCGATGATGGCCAGCCGCACCCGCCACTTGGCATCCTCCGCCAGCTCCACGATGGCAGGGAGTAGGGACTGTGACAGCTGCCTGATGCCGATCACCTCGTTCACGCAGTCCAGGTTGGAGATGATGTTCAGCCGCACCTCCGGGCACTGAGGAGAGGACAGGAGCGTTCTGAGAAGATGCGCTGAACACGGAGCCCAGGGCAAGGCTCTGACTTACACTACGTGCATACACGGGCTTCCCTGGTGGCTCCGAAGGTAAAGAATCCGCCTACAATGCAGGAGACCCAGGTTTGATGCCTGGGTCGGGAAGATCCCCTGGAGAAGGGAATGGTACCCACTCCACTATTCCTGCCTGGAGAATTCCATGGACAAAGGAGACTGGTGGGCTACCCATGGGGTCGCAAAATCGAACACGACTGGGCGACTAACATACACACAAACACACATGAGCGTGTACACAGGTGGCCCCCATTTCTCCAAAGTTAACTTCACGCCACTATGAGAGACTTCCACGGGTTCCTGCTTTCACTAACCAAAAGAAACCCAAAGAGGATTTGTGCTTTTACCAAAGAAAAAAACTGATGCTTCACTCTACGCCATTTTGTCCTACGACAGGCTTATAGGAATGCTCTGTCTTAGCACAGAGGCGGAACCTACATCCCCATCTGCTTCCAAAAATCTCTGAAGCAACTTCTATGAAAAGGCACACAAATACAATTAATTCCTTGTCCAACATCACATATTCCTGAAGGGCAGACACCACAGTCAGTTTTTCCTGCATCTCCCTCTGGGAGCTGTGGGGTGAAGAGGCATGTGCTGAAATCAGTCAACGAACCAAATAATCAAGTGTGCAATAAAGGGTTATTAACTGGACAGGACTAGGCTGTTCAAACTTGGCACATTCCAAACAGAGGACTGGCCCCCCATCAGCTTCTGGGAGATGATCTCTAAGTATCTGAAATAAAAAAGGGCCCTGGGCCATGCCAAAAAGATCATGCTAAAACAATGCGACTTATGGTGAGGACCTTAGGCCATGTGGCATCAACTTGACCTCCACACATGCTGGAGACCTGTAACCTAAGGTCAGCCATCAGCAGACAGGATGGGCACCCTCTCCGGGGTCTAACTGAGAGGGCTGGCCTGCTGCTGGTTGGTGCCCTCTCCCTTCACGCTGGCTGGGACAGAACAAATCAGGGCAGCCACCTCAGACCCACAGGGTGCTGGGGTCAGCAGGGACAACGTCCTCAGTGTAGGTCCCCCCACCCCTGGACTCCTGTGAGAGAAACCATTCTCCACCTTATTTAATCCACAGCACTTCGGGGTCTCTAGCAAGCACCTTAGTCTGAACTCGGATAGACATGAACCTGTCAAAGCACCTGTGTGATCAGGGAGTTAAGGGACTGCCCATCTCCACTGCCACTCTCTGAAGGTCCTAGAGGATCAAGTGTCTTGTTCCTTTTTCTCCTCAGTATCCCTAATCCCCAGGAAAAAGACTAGTAAAGAATAAAGGCACGAGAAACAAATGCCAAATAAACGAATGAGCTAACATGCAGCCCACCAGGCCCACAGACACTCAACTCCCCGGCGACCCGAGCGTTTGCCACAGGTGCTGGTGACCCTGGGAGCCGCGGCCAGCGTGCAGAGCCCGCCGCAGCGCCCATACCTCGTCCTTCAGCTGGGCTAGGAAGAGGGGCAGGAGGTGCTCGATGGTGCTGTCTTTGCCCAGGATCGGGGAGAGGCCCATGATGACGGAGGCCAGGGCTGACTTGACGTGCTGGTTGGCATCGGACACCAGCTCCTGGGAAGGAGGAGGGAGACGGGAGCCACGGGGTCAGTGGCTGCAGAGACTCAAGTCCTACTCAAGAAGCCCGAGACACTGCCTGCTTTTGTCCTCTCGATCCAGGCTGAGAGCACGAGGGGAACTGGAGCACCTTCCTTACACGTTCGGTGAGCCTGGAGGTCAACGACCCCTGCCCCCCCGGGAGCCTCTGCCCCAAACTCAAAGCTCTGGGGATGAGGAGATGCTGTGAGCTCTGAGGAGGAAGCACTCCACCACCACACTCAGCCCCGAGCCTCAGATTCCGCCTGCCCTCAGGCTTCCTGACTGCTCTAAACCCAACACCACCTGGTCCGAGGAGGCAGGGAACTTGGTCTGCATTGGGCTGCCCCTCGCACCCTATCTCCACCCTTCCTTCCAGAAGGTTCAGTCATACTCTACTCCTCCCACCAAACTCCCTGTTACCTTGATGCAGGGCAAGATCTGGGTCATGATCACATTCTCCCGACAGTCAGCGGAGAGATTTTCACAGAATTCTGTGGGCAGCGAGAGGGAGGTGACGGGAGGTGAGACCCGAGGTGCCCGTTCTGCCTGCAGCCCCTCGGACACCAAGCCCACCACCCACTCGCCCGCTTGCTGTGTTCTGGTCGCCAGCACCAACCTTTGACCTTGTGGGAGGCAGCGGCCCTCACCTCGGCCTCACAGTCTTTCATCAGGTTCTGGAAGGCAGGGACCAGGTCTGTCTTGGTGATCTCAGGCCCCACTGCTTTCTGGAGCTGCAGGAAGGGAAGGAAGGGCAGGGGCAGTGAGAGGGCCTGCCGGGCACCTTCGGTGAATGAGAGCAAAATCAAAGTTTCAGGCACCAGGACTGAGGCAAAAACAGCCCTTGGCGTCACTGCTGAGATGTAACACGGGTGCCGTAGAGACGACCTCAGCCAGGTCTCAGAGCCTCTCCGAGCCTCAGTTTCCCTGTTGTGTGGTGATGAACTGTGTACGGTGCTGAGGGGCTGGGCAGGGCAGTGGTCATGAGCGTGGCTCCGGAGTCCAACTAACTGCTTGGCTCAAGTTTTTACTCTTGCTTATCATCTGCGTGACCTTGGATGAGTGCCTGTACCTCTGTGAGCCTATGTTTCCTCAAACCACGAGGATACCTACTGCAAAGTACTGCTGTCTGCATTAAAAGTAACAACAGATCACCTTACTGTTCAGGTTACTCGGGTTGGGTTTTCTGTCCCTGATCCCGAAAGAGTCTAATGATGTATGATCACTGTCACTTTCTCATTTACGTTATTTCTGTGTTAAGACTGTTTACCACCAGAGTCCGTATTACTTTTGCAATTAAAATAAAACAATACAAGGTTAGGAGGGCCCTCCCACCTCAGGAAACCAGGCAAGGAAAAACGCATAGGTTCTGCTGTGAAGCTGCTTCATGAGGACCTGGGGGAGCAGGGTGGTTCCTGACTGCAAGGAGAGGGGCCTGCTGCCCGTCTCTCCAGGTTCCTCTCCGAGAGCCACTGCCGAACATTCTTGCCTGTGCTCTTCTCACTACCCAGGCCCTCTGCACACACGGGACACAGTTCCTGCCCCGGCGCTCTCGTCCTCCAGGACCTGCTGGAGCACCTCCTCCTCGTCTCAGCGCTGCACGCCCACGCCCGCCGGCCGGCCCTGCACCTGTCACGCTGTCTCACTGCATTCCTTCTGTCTCAGCTGGCCTTCCCCCCTCAGGCTGCCTGTTTCTTGAAGGCCAGGAATGTGCTGAATTCACTGGATCCCCGATACCCAGCTACGAGCTGGAGCTCGACAAACACATCTGTGCGATGAGCCACTGAGACTCCATGGAAAGAGCACTGTCCTCGGAGACGTGGCGTGTGTTCTGCCTGCTTGACAGCATCACTCCGACCATTCAAACGTTTGGGCCGTGTTTTGGGGCTCGACTGTATCCCCTGAAATTCATACACTGGCGCCCTAACTCCCCACCCTTTCCTCACAACGTGACTGTACTTGGCCACAGGGTCTTTAAAGAGGTAACAGGGTAAAAGAAGGTCATCAGGGTGAGCTCTAAACC
The DNA here is from genome assembly GCF_049115385.1 of Moschus berezovskii. NCBI lineage: Eukaryota > Metazoa > Chordata > Mammalia > Artiodactyla > Moschidae > Moschus > Moschus berezovskii. Next base: position 6,137,892 of record NC_142481.1, read on the forward strand.
AAAACGTCTAAAATGTTTATAAGAAGAGGAGATGAGAACACAACACACAGGTAAGATACAGGCAGAAGGCCGCCTATGGCCAAGGACAGACGTCTCTGTGACAGGAGACACGGCTCGTGGGTCGGGAACACACACATGCTACCCTTCTCTGCTCCTGTGGCTCTCCCCCACAGAACCTTAAGCTGACCTCAGAAACCTCAAGGAAGCACTTCAACCTGCCGCTATCAATCGACCAGAGTTCACAGGTGAGCTAATCAAATGACAACAGAGAGCTTCCTGCTTCGATGCCCGGATGATCCACTGTGCTTCACTAAACCCCGGCTTCGTGTGACCCCGCTCCTTCCCGAGGCCTCTGACTCCCCGCCTGGGAGACGCTGTCTACAGCCCCCACACACACCTCTGTGAACTTGTCAGCCACCATGTAACGGACGCGCCAGGACTTGTCCTCAGCAGCCTGGCGCAGGGTGGGCATCACCAGGGCCTCCAGGTCCTCCTGGGGCAGGAGCTGGGCGATGTTCACGCATGCCTCCACCGCTAGCAGCCGCACCGAGTCCTGGGGATAAGGTGGGGACAGGGAGGGGGAGCAGAGGCCCCATCAGCCCTGGGCCTCCTCCCCAGACTCGGGTCTGCTACAGGGAGAAGCAAGAGAGGGGCGGGCAGGCGGCCCCACCTGCTCGTCAGAGGCCAGGTTGGAGAACATGGGGATGATCTCGCTCTTGACGTTGTCCAGCTCCAGCACCTTGGCGAACTCCCCCAGCTTGGAGGCTGCGGCCCGCCGCACCATGGGGGTGTCATCTGAGCACAGATTCCGGAAGTACCTGGGCAGGTAGAGGGGGCTCAGGAGGAGAAACCCCTGGAATCCCAGGCAGCCCTGCAGCTCCTGGCTTTGCCCAGGTGATCCTGACCCAAGTGATAGCCCCTGAGTCTCCCCGGCCCTACACAAAAGAACTGATAACAGAACCCACCCTACTGGGCCATTGAGGTTTAAACGAGACGACATGTGTGAGACACCCAGCCATCTCTCTGTGCGCAGGTCTACAGTGAGCCTCAGGTGCTGATTCTATTACTATGACCACATAAAACTGCTCAGCTAAGAGGCTGCATTAAAGCTGCTCAGAGCGTTTCCTTTCCAGCACTGACTGCTTCCAGTTCAAGAGATGCGAGGGGCCCCGCACAGCCCTCCAAGCGCCTGCGAGCAGCTGCACGCCACTGTCTTGGCCGGAGTGACGGCTCAGGGGCTGGGCGTGCTGCCCGCAGTTCAGGACAATGGTGGAAGGACAGGAGTCCAGAGGGAGGGGAGAAAACACACATTAATGGGAGATTTTAATCCAGTTAAAATACTGGTTCTTCCACAGGCCAAATCTCAAGTGCAAGCAATTTCCTGGGGTTCAGCCAAGAGGAAGGGAGGTGGTGGAGGAGGCAGACTCCCATCTGCCACACCGAGACAGGCCTACGACTGCACCGCACGTCACTGGCTGAGCATCCGCATGTACCAGAGTCTGTCCTAAGCATTTTATACCCAGTAGTTCTTTTAAATGACCAACGGGCAGAAGAACCATCATTGTCTCTGTTTCCTAAATGAGCGGGAGGCAGTGCCTGGACTGACACCCAGCCATGTCCAGACACCAGCTCTCTGAGGGCTGGCAGAGCTCGGGGGCTTCTGGGCGCTGGATGGGCCTAACGGAGCCTGAGGCTTGAGAGAAGGGGACCAAGCAGAAGTGGGAGGCGGGGTCTCGCCTGGGCCCAGAGGCCGGGGGACTCACTGTCGAAGCTCCGCTTTGACGGCACTGGACACGCGGGGGTAGCAGACAGAGAAGAGGCCGCAGGCTGAAGTGCGGGAGGTGAACCAGTCGCCGCCCGCCAGCCGCTTCACCAGGGGCACAAAGTGGGCCTCGAGGTCGGAGGGGGAGTGCTCATGCGAGATGGCCCGCAGGGACTCCACTGCCTTATCCCGCACCACCGTCTCCTCCACTGTGGCCAGCGACTCCAGGGGCGGCTGTGGGGCAAACAGGTCAGCGCACGGCTCCTCCCCAGCGCCCCCGAGCTCCCAGCTGCACCCCTCAGGGACTCAGCTCCTCCGACAGGCTTTCCCTGATCACCAGAGGCCCGCGCGCACCCAGTGTCTCCTCCCTGAAGAACCACAACAGAGAACCTCATGCACAGGTCCTTGAAGGCACTTCAGTGGGGTCTACAAACCCCCAAGCTGTACATGTCACCTTCTGAGAGGGCCACAGCTGTCCCTGGCACTGCCAAGTGCAGTAATAATCACTGATGTTGATAGCAGTGTCTATTTACCGCATGTTCTTAGCAGGGCCACAGCTCCAGCGGTGCTGGTTCTAACTCACATGAGTCCTATGAAGCAGGTCCTGCTACTGTCTCCATTCTAAACTAATGGGAAACTGAGGCACAGCCAGGCTAAGTGACTTGCCCGAGATGTAATAGCGACAAGCCAGGATCTAAACTGGGCTAGCTGGCTCCAGAACCTCCAAAGGGCTGAAAGGCAGAGCTGTGGATTCCGACAGGCAACCACACCAGGATCTCACGATACTGGGGAACCAGCTTGAGACTCTTGTTACTGCGAGGCCTGGAGGGATCGTGTTCCTTTAGGGACATGTGACTGGTTGACTATGGGGTCCAGCAGACCTCTTAGAGTCCAGCAGACCTCCTAGCACAGAGCAAGAAAGCAAGAATTACTGACTTAAAGAAGGGAGATTCAATTTTTATCCTAATCTGTTCAAATAAGCATGTAGGTGGAGGCTTGTGGTCCGAAGTCCAAGCTGGCCTGACCGGGACAGAAAGCAGAAAGAAATCATAAATGGAGGCGTTCCCAGGGCCCAGGCAGATGACTGACTGCAGCAACAGGCAAAGGTGACAGGCGGGACAGCGGAGGCAGAGACTGGCTGAAGACTGTCCAGTCCAGCGAGCAAAGCTGCTTCCAGCTTCCAGCTCCGTCAACTGTCATGGGGGACACGGCCGGGGAGAGCAGATCTCGGACTTTCCAAAAGCAGCCAAAAGGGCCAGGCCCTTACATGTGAAAAAAAAATCTCATTTGACACAAGTTTCAACGCGGATGAAGTCCTTGAAGATGTTATACTAAATGCAATAAGCCTTTCACAAAAGACTACATAATGTACGTTTCCTTACGCGAGGTGCCGCGTTTTACAAACTGAAGGTGTGTGGCAACCCTGCATCCACCAAGTCTATCAACACCAACTTTTCCAACAGCATTTGCTCACTTTGAGTCTGTGCCACATTTCGGTAATTCTCAAAACATTTCAAACGTTTTCATTATCAATGTATTTATGATGATGATCTGTGATCAGTGACCTTTGATGTTACTACTACAAAAAGCCTACAACTTGCTGAAGGCTTCAATGATGGTTAGTGTTTTTTGGTGAGAAAGTATTTTTTAACTAAGATATGTTATCTTTTTTTTTTCTTTGACAGAATGCTATTGTACATTTAATAGACAACTGTAAAGTGTAATCATAACTTTTATATGTACTACGGAACAAAAAAATTCATGTGACTCATTTTATTGCAACATTCACTTTCTTTATTATGGTAGTTTGGAACTGAACCCACAATTTCTGAGGTATGTCTATAGGCAGACTCAGAGAGACAGAATGGTGGACAGGATGGTGGTTGCTGAGAGCTGGGGTGAGGAGCTTGGGGAATTACTACTTGACGAGTAGTTTCTTCAGGGAAGGTGAGAAAGTTCTGAAGAACAGTAGTGATGGCTGCACCACAGTGTGAATGTACTTAATGTCATGGGAAAAAGTGGTGAAAACGGTAACTATTTCTTAATAATGGTAACTGTTTATCACCATTATTACTAACAGTGGTACTATTAATAGTGGTACTATTAATAGTGGTAACTAATTATTACTAACTCACCGTGATAAAAAATAAAAAATCAAGAACAAATTTTTTGCAATCTCATAAAAATGTGGCAATGATTCATACACCACTAAAAGAAAGCCTGCAGACTAACTACAAAACACCATCAAGTGCAGATGCCAAAGTATGAAGATGGATCTTTAGGGATCATGAAAGGTAGAATTACAGGGGAGAACAGTGGCTCTGAGGAACAGGTGCTTTCAATCCAGGCCACAGGACTAAGCGCCTCCTCCCCTCCCTTCTCCCAAACAGCAGTTACTCTCAGTATCTGAGCATCTCTGACCTCCGCCATCACCCAACACAGGCTCACAGGACAGGAACTCAGGAAGAGTCACAGGGACAAGCCTGGAATCCCAGCTCTGCCACTCCCTAGCAGTGTGACTATCTTCCCATCCAAGTACTAACCAGGCCTGACCCCTGCTTAGCTTCCGAGATCAGATGAGATCGGGCGTGTCCAGGGTGGTACAGCCGCAGACGGTGTGACTGTCTCTACCCCAAAGCGTGGACAGATGACAATGGAGCTGACATCTCTGAGTGCTTACTACATGCCGAGTACTGCGCTAAAGCTTCTTGAGGTGGTCCTCAACGTAAGTTCTAAGGACTCCCTTTCTACAGATGAGGAAAGGACAGCACAGAGAAGTCGGGTGACTTACAAGTCACACAGCAAGCAAGTGGAGCCTGACTACCAACTGAAAAACCTCACATGTAGAGGGCCAGGTGGGGCCTGGCGCTGCTCAGACATGCCCAGTCAACAGTGAAGAAGACAGATACGTTTTCGTTCAAATATAGTAAATGCCACTGCCGACCTGCTGGGTTAAAATGAATGATCAAGGCCCCTCTGTTCAGAGAAGATGACCCCGGCCTGGCCTGCACTCTCCCCTCCCCGCAAGGATCCTGGTTCTGACCCCCCAGGGGTGGGCAGGGGCCCTCCCCAGCTTCCAGACTCACCAGCAGGCAGTGCACATACTCGGGGCCTCCCACCAGAGTGGTGAAGGTGCCCAGCTGCTCCGCCAGGGCCAAGAGGACCTCGTCTTCATCGTAGATGGTATCTGCGGAACAAGACAGACTGCGTCACAGTCCCACCCCACAGCTGACTCCCCCTGGGGAACACGCGTGCGCCAGTCCGCTTCCTCAACCTGAAGCCACCCTCCACCTGGCGGGCAGAGGTGGGGGTGGGGGACGGGTGATTAGGTGTGGGATGCTGGGGAAGAGAGACCACCAATACTGTCAAGTTCAGAGCCAGCGTGACTTGATAGATATGCTGAGTCACCTCCTAACTACACGACCAATTAAGTCACTTCACCTCTCCATACCTCAGGCTCCTCATCTATAAAATGAGGGCAGTAGTCTTACCTGCCCTAGGAAGTTACTGTGAGATAATCCTGACCACGATGGTGGCATAGAGCACAAGCTCTATGTGAACAAAGTTAATTCTCACAAGAAAGGGTTTAGACCACCGTCTGGCGTATGGTCAGTATATAGTAAGTGTTAGCTTTTATCACTATTATTATTACTTCATGTTCACATCAATGCTGTAACACATGACGACCATGCCTGTTTCATACATAAAAACTCTATGGAACAGAGAAGTTAAGTAATTTGCCTAAAGTCACCAGCTTCTAACAGTAGCTGTAATTCAAACCAGGCTCCATCTGCCTTCAGATCCCCTTCCATTAGTCCCTGCACCAGCCCCCAGTGCCCAGCACACGGCACTTACAATCAGTTAAGCTCACAGAGAGGTTTCTCTCCTATCTGGCAGGAACCACCCCCCAAAATCCCCCACTCAACGTGGGCCCCAGGACTGCACTGTACCTGTAAGGAAAGGCAGGAGCTCACTGCGGGTCCTTTCGACCCCGAGGGCCAAGGCAATGGTGGACAGTTTCTTGATGCTGTTGAGGCGAAGCTAATGAGGGGAAGAAGAAAAGGAAGGGAGAACGTTAGCAAGCCCAGACTTAAGGTGATCGTTTTGGACACAGTCGGCCGCTGGAAGCCTCGCTAAGCACATGTGGGGTGCTGAGTAATGCAAGCCTACCAAGTGACTGTGTGACCTTGAGCCATTAAATTACAGCGGCAGCCTCAGCAACAGTATCCAATGGGTCTCACTGAGCCAACACCCCCTTCAGCACTTTCCAGGATCACTCTGATGCTGTGCCTGCATGCCCAAGTACCCCACCCCTCCTACTTGTGCCCACTCTTTGGCTCAACACCACTAACATACTCCACCTTGCGCTCTTACCAGCAGCAGCTACGTTCCCAGCTTACTGTGCTGGGCCCAGTCCCAGGCAGAGTACTCACTTGCATGTCTCATTTAGCTCTCGTGACAAGCCGAGGGCAGAGGGTTACAGGTCCTAACCCCAGGAGAGCAAACAGGCTCAGGGAGTGAAAGTACCTTCTAAGGGTCACAGAGCTCTGTGGCATGGAGTGGGGATTGTAACCCAGTGATGGGTTAGATGGTAGATGGTGGTTAGCAGTGGTGATAACAGAACAAACAATATTATAATGACACTGCTATAAAAACAAGACGAGCATTAGTGGTAGTAACTCCACCAGTACGGTGGGTTGAACAATGATTGCAGAAAGGTACGTCCCAGTCCTAATCCTCAGTACTGGTAAATGTGAAACACGCAAATGTAACTAAGAAAGCATCTCGAGATCGTCCTGAATTTGGGGCGGGGGGTGGTGGTGGTACTGTGAAACATTAGAAAAGTGTGTGTCTACCCCCAGTTCCTGGCTCCTAAACCCCTGCAGCTTTCTAAGAGACAGGAACACAAGGAGCATCTCTTGTTCTGATGTTTGATTTTCGATTCTGGTTCCTGATACTGAGCCCCAAAATTCCCTGGAATTTCCTGGGTGATGGGAATGTTTCTTGTTCTATTGAGGTGACTCGGGCTGGGCTCCTGGATGGGGCTGGTCACCACAGAGACCAAGCCATGCTCAGAAGCTGGGAACTTTCAGCCCCAAGCCCCATTCCCTCAAGAGGGACACTGACCGGATGATCAGTCACGTCCATGTGATGAAGCCTCTGTAAGAAACCTCAGAGTATGGGGCTTAGGGTGCACCCCCACATACCGTGAGGGTGATGCTCCCCAACTTCAGGGGACAGAAGTTCCCTTGACCTTGCCCTCTGCATCTCTTCACATGGCTGTTCATCTAGATTCTTTATTGCATCCTTTATTATATAACAAACTGGTAAATGCAAGTGTTTCCGCACATTCTGTGAGCTGTTCTAGCAAATAATCAAATCCACAGAGGGGGCCTGCTTTGATGCCAGTTGTAGGACATCCAGCTGGTGCTGCCAAGAACTGCTTGATCAGGAAGGGGGGAAAGCCATCTGGTGTCAGAAGTGCTAAGTGTGGGAGGGGTGTGAGAGGAAAGGAAACACACAAGCCCGAAATCCAACAGCAGTGACTTACAAAAGACAGGAGAGAAGACGAAGAGACACAGAGGGGAAGGCCGTGTGAAGACAATGGAGGGAACTGGGGATGTGTCCACAAGCCAAGGAATTTGTCAAGAGTGGCTGGCAGTCCCCTGAAGTTGGGGAGAGGCACAGAGCCTCCTGAAAGAACCAATACAATTAACACCATGATCTCAGACTTCTTGAACCTCCTGAAGGAACCAATACAGCTAACACCATGATCTCAGACTTGAACCTCCTGAAAGAACCAATGCAGCTAACACCGTGATCTTGGACCTCTGGCCTCCAGAGCGCTGAGAGAGAACCTTTTCTGTTGTTTGCAGCCACCTAAGTTGCAGCGGTTTGTCGTGGCCACCCCTGAAATCGCACCCTCTGCTAACACAAGGCAGGCCTTAGGCTCAGAATGTTAGTGTCAGGACCTCATCTAATCCCTGCATCCCAGGGAACATGACCAATGCCACCTTTCCACCAGCGTGGAGGCAGGCTCGGGGGTGCAGACAGCTGCTTGAATGAGCACTGAGTGGGCCAGAACCCAACCCCAGCTGCTCGGGTGGCCTGGCCATCTGGGAATGTCCCTTCCATGTCTCCAGCCTGACAGTGGGGCTGCAGCCGTGAGCTCCTGTGCGGAGAGGGTAAGGCGACACCCCGGTGGTGGGCAGGCCCGTCAGCCTCGCCAGCCCGAGCAGAAGCCGGATTCCTCCCCAGAGGAGGAGCAGAAAGAAGGGAGTACAGCGAAGGGGGAGCAGCAAGGGCTCCCTTGGCCTGCTCTTCCCCGGGCCGTGCGGCTCTGAAGAGGGCGGGAAGTGCCTGGGACCCTGCACCCCCTCCGGTTAAGGTGCTAAGACTCTCTCTGGGAACCACAGTGATGACAGCCTGAAGAAATGCCATGGTGGCCTCTCAGAAAAACGCCCCACTTTTCATATAGTGTCACTGGGTCTTTGGACCACCTGGGTTTGAAGTGGTCTACTCAATCACCTGCCTGGCAGCAAAAGGGTCTCCAGATTAAGTATCACAAGCCCTGCATCTTCCTTTTAGCCGAAGATTAAATGTATATAGAGACAGACCTACAGAAACATACAAACAACTAAATACGGTGAACGTGAACTGCCAGTGAAATCTGAGTGGGAAGCACACAGGCACTCTCTGACGTTATCTTCCTCATCCAAAGTCACGGACATGCCCTGAATGCCACATGGACCCCAGGTTAAGAGCTCCTGCACTGGGCTATATTGCACCTTAGGACCTCTGGTTTCCATCTGTGCATGTGAGTCCCTGCAAAGATATTTTTAAATCACTTTTGAATTTGGATGTGACCATGAGACTAATGTCTGGCCAGTGAAATCCAAGTGGGAACGGTGTGTGTGACTTCTAGAAGTGCTCTTATGGGGAAATGGGGGTCACATTCTTCATCCTTCCTTCCTTGTCTGGAATGGGCCTATGATAGCTGGGGCTTCAGCAACCATCTTGGGGCCTTGAGGTAACCTGGGATTGGGGAGGGCGGGATGGAGGACAAATAGAACAACGTGTAAGAGCCTGGGACTCTTAACACCTACAGTGTCACCCAGCTTGGACTACCGCCAGACTGACCAATATGAGTCATTTAAGTATCATTTATTCAGAGTCTTCCTGTTATTTACAGCCAACCTTGGCTTCCCTGGTGGCTCAAATGGTAAAGAATCTGCCTACGATGTGGGAGACCCAGGTTCAATCCCTGGGTCAGGAAGATTCCCTAGAGAAGGGAATGGCCACCCACTCCACTATGCTTGCCTGGAGAATCGTATGGACAGAGGAGCCTGGTGGGCTACAGTCCACGGGGCCGCAAAGAGGCACGACTGAGTGACTGACACTGCCACAGCCAACCTCAACCCTAACCAGCCCAGTCAGTGACCGAGCTCCTTTTGGACAGAAAGACATAAGGACAAGCCGGCCAAGGAACATCAGGAAAGATCTTCCTCTTTGACAAGAGGGAGGAGGATGAGAAGAACCTCTCTGCTCACACCCATGGTTCCATGACCACATGTCTCACCATGAGCCGGGGCTGCTTGTGTCCCCAGCAGCCCTCAGCCTACTACATGAGACGTAATAAATAAAAACGCCCTTCTCACCACTACATCCACACAGAAACGCTACCACACATTCAATCCTCAGAGCTTCCCCGATACGGCCACACAGAGCACGGTCCCACACGTAGTATGTCTTCGCTTCATGCTGAGTGACCCCCAAAGGCTCTCCTGTGGACTATGAGGCCCAACACGACTGGCTCCTGTGTACGGTTCATCCTCACTTCCCACCCCTCCCTTTGCTCCCGACTTCCTGTCACAGCAGCTCCCTCGACAGCAACTGAAACACAAACACTACGGTCAGGTCTTCTTACTTGCTGACGGGCTGCTTCCTCAGCTTCCCCCAAGGCACACCAGGGCTCCCCTCACTGCATTCAGGCCCCTGCTCAGTCCTCACCAATGCCTGCCCGGGTACACCAGCACGCCCCCATCACTCTACACATCTTAACTCTCATCATTTCCAACCAGGCAGCAGACCCCTGAACAACAAGGGGTGGGGCGCCCGCCATCCGCTCACTTGAACACCTGCGTGTAACTTATAGCAGGCCCTCCATACCTCAAGTCTCATATCTGTGGGTTCAACCAACAGCAGCCCATGGAGTACCATAGTATGTACCACTGAAGCAATCTGCATGTAAGTGGACCCACACAGCCCAAACCTGTGCTGTTCAAGGGTCAACTGTACTTCATTGTTCACTGTTCCTCCTTCCCCACTAGAATGTGGGCTTCACAAGGGCAGGGATTCTGTCTTCTGCACTCTGTGCCTCCAAATCCCAGGACACGGCCTGGCAAACAAGAAGAGTCCAATAAATGCTGGATTAATTTTTTTAAATCAAAGCTATACATCTATTTCTACAGGCAGGGAAGAAAAGAACCTGGGGGAATATGTTCCAAACTGTTACAGTTTGATAGAGCCGGTGGCTGGGAACGAGCGGGGTGGCAGGCGCTGCAAGGTGGCTGCTTTAACAACAAGCCTCAGCCCCGGAAATGCCTAGTGAGTGACACAAGTGCCTCTTCAACTTCTATAAAGTCCTAACATCCTTCCACCTCATTCCATGAAGAATCATGCTTTTAAATGAACATAATGTGTGTGGTGTGTGCAGGTGGACGGGTGTGAAAAGTTCTGCATCACCAGAGAGTGAAATGAGGACCACAATCTCTATTTCTGGAGCATTTGATTTTTTTAAGTAAAGAATGAACAAGTATGTAATCTGGCTTCACCAGTTAGCTAAGGTCCCCAGTTAAATCCCGGCCACCTCAGAGCTTCAGCTCCCTCACTGTAAGATGGTTATCACAACAATGCCTGTCTCACAGGATTGCTGGGGTAATCAAATAAGGAAGACACAGAGCCTGGCATGAAGCAAGCACGCAAGCATTAACCGTTTTTCTTATCATTATTTCTCATGTATTTTTATTTCTTGAGCAGGGAAAAGAAATAGTTAACCTGAAATAGAAAGGAAAAAAGTAATCCCACCTCCTTGGAAACCGCAGCACAAACGAGTCCTTCCCTGGCTGTTTACCTGACCTTCTAATTATGGAGGTGCCTGCTCCCCCACTTGGAAGGTGACTTGTCTCTGGGATGAGGAAGGGGCATGACTGTTATCAGCTGATGATTCCTGAACTGAGTACAGGGCTGGACACATCAAAAACCGCAAGCAGGGACTTTCCCGATGGTCCAGTGGCTAAGACTCTGAGCTCCCAATGCAGGGGGCCTGGGTTCGATCCCTGGTCAGGGTACTTGATAAAACATGCTGCAACTAAGAGTTTGCATGCTGCAACTGAAAGATCACGCATGTCACAGTGAAAATCAAAGATCTCAAGTGCTGCAACTAAGACCCAGTGAGGTCAAATAAATATTAAAAAAAAAACGCAAGTGTAAATATTTTTCAAGTCTTTAAAAATGCAGGTCATCCAGAGAAGGCACAGCAGAGCCTGGATCTTGAACCCACATTCTTCACCATCACCCTACACTAAACTCTCAGAGCACAACCTGATTCCTGAGTTCTGCTTCAAACCCCCATGCACTCTATGTGCTCCAGAAAAGAAGCTGGAGCCTGTGATGTCATATTTCTAAAGTGTAGGCACCCAAAATGTCTTAGACCATGCAACAACCTGTTGTCTTTACATAGTTTATCTCATTTAATCCTCACAGCAGCCCTGCCGGGTGTGTCTCCCACCCTTTTTCCCACTTAACAAGAAAATCAAGGCCCAGAAGGGCTGGGTAACTCATAAAGTTGCCAGTTCCGTTCCGTTCCGTCGCTCAGTCGTGTCCGACTCTTTGCGACCCCGAGGACTGTAGCCTACCAGGCTTCTCCGTCCATGGGATTCTCCAGGCAAGAATACTGGAGTGGGTTACCATTTCCTTCTCCAGGGGATCTTCCCGACCCAGGGATCGAACCCAGGTCTCCCACATTGGAGTCAGACACTTTAACCTCTGAGCCACCAGGGAAGCCCAGGACTCAAAACCCTGGTCTGCCTCCACCCATGGCACTGCCACCTGTGTCACTTCCCGGCCTACTCTGTCTCCACAGGGCCCAGCTTGGTGGTGAAAAGTGCTGCCCTGAAACCCAATGCTCTTGGTTAAGTCCTATTTCAGTATTTACTGGGTTGTCTGACAATGACCAAACATTCAGATTAAAGATTCAGAATCTGATTTAAAGGAGCCAACTGTAAAAGGACACTTCTGGAACAATCAGGAAAATCTGATTATGTGTATGATTGTTAGATGACATCAAAGATCACTATAAAAACTTTGCTATGTATGATGCTTTTGAACTGTGGTGTTGCAGAAGACTCTTGAGAGTCCCTTGGACTGCAAGGAGATCCAATCAGTCTATCCTAAAGGAAATCAGTCCTGAATATTCATTGAAGGACCTATGCTGAAGCTGAAACTCCAATACTTTGGCCACCTGATGCAAAGAACTGACTCATTTGAAAAGACCCTGATGCTGGGAAAGATTGAAGGCAGGAGGAGAAGGGTAAGAAGAGAGTGAGATGGTTGAACGGCATCACCGACTCAATGGACGAGTTTGAGTAAACTCCGGGAGTTGGTGATGGACAGGGAGGCCTGGAGTGCTGCAATTCATGGGGTCGCAAAGAGTTGGACACAACTGAGCGACTGAACTGATGTATGATAATGGCATTGTGGTTATTAAAATGCCCATTGTTTTAGGACTTCCCTGGTGGTCCAGGGGTTAAGACTCCATGCTTCCAATGCAGGGGGCACTAGTCTGATCCCTTGTTGGGGAACAAAGATCCCACATGCTGCGCCGCACAGCCAAATTTCAAAAGTCCATGGTTTTAGAGGTGCATGATGAAGTATGTAGGAGAAAGTATCTGGGGCATGGGATTTATTTTTAAAATACGTCAACAACAACAAAAAAAAGTGTAGGAGGGAGGATGAGAAACAGGTGAAAAAACATGACAAAATTTTTTTAAAAACTGCTGAATCTGATGTGGTACTATTTTGATTTGACAATCAAAAATCATTTACTGGAAAAAACCCAGCACCTATCTCAGATATCTTTTGTGAGGACTCAACAAACACACACAAAGCACTTAGCAGGCTGGCAAACAGCAGGGTTTCTCAGTCTCAGCACCACTGACCTCTGGGGCTGGACCATCCCTTGTGAAGGGAGGGCCTGGGCAGTGCAGGATGCTGGGGAGCATCCCTAGCTGCTACTTGCAGCACTCCCCCCACCAGTCATGACAACCTGGTAAGACCCACTGCTCTATAGTAACCATTAACAGAATAGTTTTTAAATGCCTGAAGCACTTCACCTTTGAGAGATGAAGCCCTCATCTTACCACTACCAGCAGACTAAATTTAATGAAAATTTAAAACACGTCGTGCACTGTTCTAAACATTTTCCTTGTACTAACCTATTTGATCCTTGAAACAACCCTATGAAGTGCTAAGTATTACTTTTTTTTTGAGGGGGGGGATCCACTGCACAGCTTGCAGGACCCTAGTTCCCCAACCACAGGCTGAACTCTGAGCCCAATGCAGTGAAAGCGCCCAGTTCCAGACACTGGACCACCAGGGAATTTCCTATTCCCACTTCACAGATGAGAAAACTGAAGCAGACAGTGTAAGTAACACAGAAACCTGGTCTCTCCACCAGTGGACCACATTTTAAGAAACGTGGTGCCCCAAACACCCCGGAGACCACGCAACCCAGCCACTGCTTCTTACTGGCTAAGGAAGCCATTTTTTTGAACCTCACTCTCCAAATATAAATCCATAAACTGCTATGACAACCGAATGAGGTCATTACTGAATGCCTTCTCTGAGGCAGCCACTTAAGGGGCCAATTCCACGGCAACCTCCCAACCAGGCAGACGCTGCCTCCTCACGCATCATCATCCCTTACCGATGAGGAATCTGGACCCAGAACAGGCAAGGCACTGACTGGTCCAGGGCACACAGGGAGTGCACCGGTAGTGCTGGCACTCAAACCTCAGTCATCTCGAGTCCTCCTCCTCTATCACTCACCACACTGCATCCAAACCACCAGCAAACCTCAACAACCCTCCTTTCCAAGACACCCCCAATCCTGCCAATGCTGGTGCTGCTCTGCAGTGGCATCCAGAAAGGTCTTCTGCTCCTGCCTGGCCCCTATTCGACAGCAAAAAGTCAGAGCATGTCATTCCTCTATGCAAAGCCTGGCTGGCACTGGCTCCTCCACCTCACCAAAGTCTTCGCCTTGCTGGTCCACAGGCCTCCCTTGATCTAGCTCTGGATTAATATTCATCTGCCACCACTTCGACATTCACTGTGCGGCCACCACGCTGGCCTTGCTGTTCTGACTCCCGAACTGCGGTCATAAGAACCCAAACCACAGAGGCTGGGCTAGTGTAACCCGCACAATTTTATAAACGGGGAAATTGAGGCCCAAAGGGAGGATCGAAACTCTTCAATCACCACTCCCCACAATGACAGCTAACATTTATTGGGCCCTTACAGCAGACCGGGCGCCGTTCTATATGACTCGTATTAACTCGTTCAGTCCCTTACAACCTCCCAATGAGACCAGGACTATTATTAGACCACAGTTTATGGTAACCTGCCCAAGGTCACTCGGGTGAGAAGGCAGGGTTGGGATAGGCAAACCCTAGAACCCTACCTCTTCTCAATACTTCGCCTGCTGGGCTCAGATATCTGAACCCCCCGCTCCCACACATTAGAAATGTTAGTTCGTTTAGTACACTGCCCACCCTTCACTCTACAGGAGGATCCCGGAAGGGGGGCGAGTTTCCACCTCGTAACTCGTACCTGAATTTGGCCAGTTCCCGCTTTGGGAGTGAGCTTCTCGCCTCCCTCCCCTTCGGGAGTCTACACCAAAACTGGAGAGAGTGGGAGTGCAGGAATTGGAAAGTCAGTCTGCACGTCTCAGTCTCCATTTGGAAAGTTTACCCCACAGCGCAGAGCCTTAGTCGCTGAAGGGTGAAAACCACCCGGACCCCCACCAATCGGGCGGCCCCTCCCCCACTCGGAGCAAGTCACGCGCCCACCGCATCCCCAAGGCGCCATTGAATGGCTGCTGCCGCCAATCACCGAGCCGTTCCTTCGCTTCTCCCCCACCCACTCGGTCGACCCTCTCCAGAGCCGCGGCCTCGTAGGCCCGGGGCCCCGCGCGCACTTGGCAGGCCCGGGACCCTCCAAGCTCGCCTTCGCTCCCGCCCTCCGCTGGGCCGACACCCAATCCTGGGCGCCGCCTCATCGAGTCCCGGGACCCTAACAGATGAAAACGGAACGCTGATTGGCCGCCGCCCCTTCCGCCACTCCCAGCGAACGCTGAACCTTGTCCGCGAGGGACGCCCGTGCCCCCAGATCCCCCTTCCCTTCTTCCTCAAGTCCCCGTTGCTTCCGGACCTGAACATCCTCGTTGCGGAGCTCGTCTATGAGCACCGCGATGGGGTAGAGCGAGTCGTCGCCGTCGGCCGCCGCCATCTTGGGCCCGTCCCGTTCCTGTCAAGACCACGGCCAGCGCCGTGCTAAAACCGGGATACGGAGGGGTTGGGCTGGGAGGAGGAAAGAAAGGCGTGGGGACGCCCGAGCCACTTTACAGGGGCTACCTCACATTCATTGGCCGCGATACTCCGGGCCGAGCCTGCGTTTCTTTGGTCCGAACAAATAAGGTCCCGCCTACCGCCCATTTGCCATTGGCCGAAGGGACGAAACTAAGTTTGCCGGAGCCTAGGAGAGGGGGAGGAGGAAACGGAAGTACGTGGTATCTTAGCGACCAAGATTGGGCCCGCCTACGTCGCCGCTAACATCGGCCTAGACGAGCAGTTGCTTCTAGCCAATGAGGAGCAAGATTGGGAGGTGGCTAAGCCAGTTTTTCTCCGAGTTCTTCTGCACCTGCGTCGCTAGGAATGCATGACGTCATTGGCGGGGTACCAGAACTATCTGCAGGTTTTGGTTTGGGAGGCAGTGGATCCTTTTGCTGGCAAGCGGACTCCTGAACCTTTGTGCGAGAGGAGGAGAGAATGGGTCTTTGATTTATGCCTTATTTTGCTGAGGCCCCGAGAGGGGTGGCGACTTGCCTTACTCTGGGTAAAACCCAACGCTCCTCATACGTGGATCTGATTCCTGAACGCCTGTCTCCCACCTCCCCTTTTTACTCTTCAGCAGTTCTGGAAAATTAACTGCTTGAGCATATCATGCTTTTTCATGCCAGCAAGTATTTGCCCAAACTGTACGTTTTATTTGGAAAGCTGCTGCTGCTGCTGCTAAGTCACTTCAGTCGTGTCCGACTCTGTGTGACCCCATAGACGGAAGCCCACTAGGCTCCCCCATCCCTGGGATTCTCCAGGCAAGAACACTGGAGTGGGTTGCCATTTGGAAAGCAGTTCCTATTAAATCGTCAGATCTCTACGTATCTCCTCTTCCCTTCCTCTCTTCAGTCTTGGCCAAGCTCCCAGAGCCACGTAATCAGTCAATCTCAATCTCTCCGTCCCTCTTTCAAAATTCGTATCCCCTAGCTGAGTCTGTGCTAAAGACCCACTCCAGTTAGGAAACTGTTCCTTATAAAAGGGAGCGGGGGTTGAGCGGAGGAGATGTTGCATATTTCAGTCTTTTCCTCCTTATTCCCAGGATCTTCCCCCAACTCCAACTCTGCCAATTTACGGAAGCTATAAATCTCCTTAGCTAAGGATGCGCTCTAAATATCTTATAATTTTGTCAGTTACACCTCAACAAAGCTCCCCGCCCCCGAAAAGTCCCAAGTGTGCCGTGCAGAGACAGCCTCTGCAGCTCATAGATGTAGTCAGCAGCTTGATTCTGGTCAGACTCTTCACAGAAAATACCCTGACCAAGAGTATTTCAACCGGTGACCCAAACAGGTCTCTCAGCACAACAGTTTGTTTCCACAGTTCACATCCTAAAAGAGGGATGTCCAAGGCACACTAAACTCTTGTGTGCCACTTGGACACACTGGCAATCGTCCAGGTGTGTGACCACATCTGTTTTCTATTCCTGCACAGCTGGCATTAAGACTGCACAGCCACAGCGACCCAGGGAGCAACATTAGGTTTCAGCTTGCTTAAACCTTCCGTGTAGGTCAGACCATGCATTTAGGGAGGTCTCAGAGGACTGAGGGTTGGTAGTGCCAGTGGCTTTGGCTACAGTGTAGAGGTGAAAATTTCCCCCAAAGGGATAGATACCACTTATTCCTATAAAGCCAGGATGCTGCTGGAGTCAGTCTGGTTCATTCTCAAATAAGTGATTCCCGTAAGATGCAGGACTTTGGGGGCCCTTCGTACCTTGGTGGCAGTGGAGTCCAAGCTGATTCATCCCCAAATTTCAAACATCAAGCCCAAGAATCACAAGGCTTCTACGGATCAGGGTTCAGTTTTGAGGTGCATTTGCTGCTGCTGCTGCTAAGTCGCTTCAGTTGTGTCCGACCCTGTGCGACCCCATAGATGGCAACCCACCTGAGGTGCATTTATTGGCAAGGTAATTACTGCTGTTTATAAGCAGTGCACCTCCTGTTGGTAGTGTCAGAGTGGCCCTGAGTTCATAAAGCAGTGGGGACTTTTAAGTGGAGGCTGCTTCCCTTTACCAGAGGTATTAACCGACAAAATCATTAGGACATTGCCTCCCATGTCCCAGGAGTGTAGTGAGTGCTGGGCCTCCTTTGGCTAATGGGGAGTCCAAGAGACAATAGTTTTTCTTTCACTTATGGAAGGATTGAGCATGGTAATCTGCCCAAAGAATCCCATTAAACTTTCATTGGAAAATAGGACTTGAATTTGGTCAGGTTATATCAGCTACCCCAACTGGCAGAGAGATGAAGACAAGTTAGACAAGATAATGGAGGCTGGGGCCTCTAAATTGCCAACAAAGAGAATATAATTTATATAATGAAAACTTTGTACATCAGATGTTAGTGGCGCTTGACCAAAATTCTTACAACTTGCTGGAGGCAAGTAAAAAGGCAATATGTCTCACTAATGCTTGTCTACCTGCGTCTCCCCTTACTGGAACAGTCACCTGTGTGGGATGTGGAAACAGCATATCACACAACAATTTCTGATATGTTCTGATGCAGGATGCTGAATTTTTCCAAAGGATCCTGCTGTGGTCTGTTTGTGTGCACTCAAAATTCGTATACTGAAACAACTCCCAAGGTTATCATATTAAGAGATGGAGCTTTGGAAAGAGATTAGGTCATGAATGGGATTATAATGACTTTTCAAAAGAGGCCTGAAAGAGCTCTCTTGCCTTCTTCTGCCTTGTAAAGATACAACCAGAAGTCTGCAACCCAGAAGAGGGCCCTCACCTGACCATGCTGCCACCCAGATCTCAGACTTTCAGCCTTGTGAACTGAGAGAAATAAACTGGTGTTTATGAACCACCCGCTCTCTGGAATTTCATTACAGCAGCCTAAACAGACCGAGATAGGCTCCCAACTACCTGATCTATTTTTCTTCCCTCTGCTTTTGTGATAATACACGAAGGCTCTTTGTTGTGTTGGTTCAGTCACTACCCCATCCTCATTTCCAAGATTGTCAAGAAAGGTAAAGGTTGTAAGATTTTACCCCATTTGCAAACCAAGTTACCTTGCCAGTTTCATGGATGCTGGCATAAGACATGAGACGCCTAGGACTGGGACAGAAGCCATTATTATGTGTGGCGCAACAGGCAGCAAGAGCTTCAAGGTCACACCCACCTCCTTTGGCTCCCACAAGCCCCACAAGGGTTGTGCAAAGAAGTCCCGGGAGATGCCACACCCATAGCGGGGTCTGTGTCACAGATGGAGAACATTATGCTTAAGAAATCCTAATATTCCAGTGTGGATTGTAAGTACATCTATCAACCTTTGCTTCCAAGGAAGACATTTTATTTATTATATTAGATAACGAATCTGCCCTTGTTCCCAAGATAGACACTACTGCCATGTTCCAAGGAGGTTATATAAAAATCCTTTCAAAGTAATCCAGAACAGAAGCTGATATAAGACATGAAAAATAAAATGAGAGGGTCATGGAAAACTGTCTCCCAATAAGGTACACCTTTCCCTTCAACTTTTGGGAGTAACTGAGCAAAAAGATTCATTGAAGATTTCTAATACCAAAACTGACCTTGGTTGTGCGGCGCTGCTGTGCTAAGTTGCTTCAGTCACGTCTCACTCTCTGACCCCATGGACTTAGCCCACCAGACTCCTCAGTCCATGGGATTCTCCAGGCAAGAATACTGGAGTGGGTTGTGATTCCCTCCTCCAGGGGATCAAACCTGCATCTCTTTTGTCTCCTGCATTAGCAGGTGGGTTCTTTACCACTAGCACCACCTGGAGGAGGCAGAAAGAGACAGATTTAACAGGAGACTTCATGGGGTGAGGTGGTATTAACCTGGATGAGCAGTGAGAAGTGAGAACAGATGAAAAGAAAGAATAATGTCACATATTTGAATAAATTGAAATTTGTTAACTTTTCAGAAAAATATATAATTCAGTATCCACACCTGCAACAAGTCAATTCTGGACGGATTGCTAATCTAAATATTTAATATAAATATTAAAGCTAAATAAAAATTTAAAAATAAAACAAAGGCAAACGTTTCTAGTCTTAGAATGGGGGAAATTTTATTAAGCAGACTAATAAATGTTATTGCGAAGTAAATATTTTTACATTAAAATTAACACTTCCTCCTCACTGACACACACACAGAGGAAGATAGAGACAGAGAGCGTGAGATAAAGGAAACCAAGAATGACATCATGTCCAGCAGGTATACAGAACTACTATAAGTCAATAAGAAAAAAGCAATACAATAGAAAAAATGGATAAAATAATACATACTTCAGAAAGAGGTTTCCCAATAAATACGTGAAAACATGCTCCACTTTCATAATAAAATAAAATCACTACTTGAAACCATCACATACCAATTAGAAGTCTAAAATGAAAAAAAATAAACACAAAGTGCTGACAAGGATGTTGGTAAGCCAAGAGTATCTCCTATACTGCTGTGACTGTGGAAATTGGTCCAAACATTTTCCAGACTTCTTTGGCACTGCCCCTAAAAGGTAAAGATGCAGGGGCTTCCCTGATCGTCCAGTGGTTAGGACTTATCCTTACAATGCAGGGAATACATGTTCGGTCCCTGGTTGGGGAGCTAAGATCCCACATGCCTCACAGCCAAAAACCCAAAACATAAAACAAGAGTGATATTATAATGAATTCAATGAAGACTTTAAAAATGGTCCACATCAAAAACAACCTTTAAAAACAATAAAAATGTAAATCTGTCACCCAACAACTCCATTATTAAACATACAGCCAACAGAAACTAGTATGTGTCTCATCAAAACAGGTTCTCGATTTACATACCAAGCACTACTCCCAATAGTCCCAAACTGAAAACAACCCATATGCCAACTAACAGTGGAATGATTAAAGTATTGTTTTCTATTCACATGATAGAACCCTACACAGCAATGCAAACGAATGATCAATGACAATACCCAGCAATAAACTCACAAACAACATGAGAAATGACAAAAGCCAAATACAAGAATAGTTTACTTACTTTATATAAAATTCAAACTGACTAAAGTGATTTATGTTGCTGGATGTCAAGGCAGAGGTTACCCTGAGGAGCAATGAATGAGAAGGAACAGTTCGGGGGTTCTGAGGGCCTGGCAATATTCCATTTACTGATCTAGGTACAGACTACAGAAATGTGTTCATTCTGTGAATTTCTGTTGCGCTCTGACTGTATAAACTGCATGTATCTTTAATATTTTAAAATACATATCACCAATCAAAAAGTTGGGATACGCTGTGAGAATGACCATCATCAAAGACCACTACGGGGTACATATCTGAAGAAAATGAAAACACTAATTCAAAATGATATGTGCACCTCAATGTTCATAGCAGCATTTTTTACAATAACCAAGATATGAAAGCAAATTGCGTTACCAACAGATGAATGGATAAAGAATATGTGATACATATAGATGGAATATATCTATACCACACGAAATGGAATACTAGTTAGCAATAAAAAATAGTGAAATTCTGCCACTTGCAACAACACAGATGGATTTAGAGGGTATTATGCTTTGGGGGTGGGAGGAGACGGGGACGACAGAGAATGAGATGGCTGGATGGCATCACCGACTCGGTGGACATGAGTTTGAGTGAACTCCGGGAGTTGGTGATGGACAGGGAGGCCTGGCGTGCTGTGATTCATGGGGTCGCAAAGAGTCGGACACGACTGAGCGACTGAACTGAACTGAACTGATGCTTTAGTAAATATGTCAGATAAAGACAAACACTATATGATACATTTATTGAAGTATTGAACAAACTACTGAATATAACAAAAAGAACAGACTTTGAAGATATAGAAAACAAACTAGAAGCTACCAAATGGAGGCAGAGGGTAGGGGGCTAAGAGCTGCAAATGACTATGTATGAAATAAATAAAGTACAGGGAAATATTGTACAACACAGGATATACAGCTAATCTTTTATAATAAGTGGAGGAGTATAAACTTTAAATATTGTGAATCACTATTGTAGATCTGAAACTTATATAATATTATAGACAAAATAGACCTCAATCTTTAAAAATTAAATTTTAAAAATAAAAAGTGGAAACAAAGGTAATAATTAAACAAGCAAGTAAATAAATAAAGGTTTCTTTGGAGCGTTCTGGAAAAATAAAAAAAGATGGGATACAGAAAATAGATTATTGTTGCAACATCCTCATATTATAAAGGTGGTGTTTAACCGTATTAGATACAATGACACTGTGATTACCTTTGGAAAATATACTGTAATTTCTGGGTAAAAGCTAATAAATACATAGTATACAACTTTTCAAAGAAAAGATATAAATTATACTATAGAATTATATTTAGAAATTAATAGAAAAGAAGCTAACATAGATAAAATAAGAAAATACTCTAACAGCAAATGTATCAATTATTACATTAAATTTATATAGACTAATTGAAAATTTTTTACCTTATTCATGAATGGGTTTGCAGGAGATATGGCCACATAATAGAATTAAAGTAGGAAAATGAAAAAAACATTTCATGGAATTTTAAGAAGCAGCTAACATGGCAACGTACTCCTTAGATAACATACACTTTGAGTTTTGTTATTGTAATTAGTGGTATTTTAAATTTTTCTTACTGTACAACTTTCCAATGTACTGACAGATGGATAACAAACATGACAGACTTTATGCATATATACATACAGATCACACACGGACATATATACACATAGGTAGGTTTTTCTTTCATTTTTTTCTTCTTTCATTGTAATCCAGCTTCTTGTAAATATTTAAGTATCTCATATGAGAAATAAATAGTGATTTCTATTTGGGATACAAGGTTCAATCTATATATCAATTGGTTGAAAATAACTTTTTTGTTTTTCAAACTGTTGAACTGTCAATACTTTCACTGGTTTCAGAACATCAGTACAGAGAAAACCACATAAAAATCTCTCCTAAATTTGAGGCAATATCCACAGTGCTCATTGAAAATCTGGAAGCTTCAGGAATTCCTTGGCAGTCCTGTGATTAGGACTCCGAGCATCCGCTGAAGGAGGCCCAGGTTCCATCCCTGGTCAGGGAACTAAGATCCCAGAAACTGAGCAGCTCGACGAGAAAAAAATCAAGGAACCCCAAATTCCAAACTCTGTATACACAAAATGGATCTTTTTGTGTCTTTCATGTCTTTTCCTTTCAAATGGATCTTCATGTGTTGCTCTGAATGACTATGCTAAAGTCCTTGACTTTGTGGATTACAACAACTTGTGGAAAATTCTTAAAGAGATGGGAATACCAGACCACCTTACCTGTCTCCTAAGAAATCTGTATGCAGGTCAAGAAGCAACAGTTAGAAGCAGACATGGACTGGTTCAAAATTGGGAAGGGAGTACGTCAAAGCTGTGTATTATCACCCTGCTTATTTAACTTATATGCAGAGTACATCATATGAAATGCTAGGCTGAATGAATCACAAGCTGAAATCAAGATTGCCAGGAGAAATATCAACAACCTCAGATATACAGATGATACATACCACTCTAATGGCAGAAAGTGAAGAGGAACTAAAGAGCCTCTTGATGAGGATGAAAGAAGAGAGTGAAAAAGCTGGTTTAAAACTCAAATTCAAAAAACGAAGATCATGGCATCTGGCCCCATCACTTCTTGGCAAATAGATGGGAAAACAATGAAAACAGTGACAGATTTTTATTTTCTTGGGCTCCAAAATCACTGCAGACAGTGACTGCAGCCATGAAATTAAGACGCTTACTCCTTGGAAGGAAAGTTATGACCAACCTAGACAGAATATTAAAAAGCAGAGACATTACTTTGCCAACAAAGGTCCATCTAGTCAAGGCTATGGTTTTTCCAGTAGTCATGTATGGATGTGAGAGTTGAGCTGTGAAGAAAGCTGAGTGCCGAAGAATTGATGCTTTTGAACTGTGGTGTTGGAGAAGACTCTTGAGAGCCCCTTGGATTGCAAGAAGATCCAACCAGTCCATTCTAAAGGAGATTAGTCCTGGGTGTTCATTGGAAGGACTGATGTTGAAGCAGAAACTCCAATACTCTGGCCACATGATCCAAAGAGTTAACTCACCTGAAAAGACCCTGATGCTGGGAAAGATTGAGGGCAGGAGGAGAAGGGGATGACAGAGGATGAGATGGCTGGATGGCATCACCGACTCAATGGACATGAGTTTGAGTGAACTCCAGGAGTTGGTGATGGACAGGGAGTTCTGGCGTGCTGTGATTCATGGGGTCTCAAAGAGTTAGACACGACTGACCAACTGAACTGAACTGAATGGTTTATCCAGTAGTCATGTACAGATGTGAAAATTAGACTATAAAAAAGGCTGAGCACTGAAGAATCGATACCTTCCAATTGTGGTGCTGCAGAAGACCCCTGAGAGTCCCTTGGATCTCCCAAGGAGATCAAACGAGTCAATCCTAAAGGAAATCAACTTTGAATATTCACTGCAAGGACTGATGCTGAAGTTCCACTACTTTGGCCACCATATGCAAAGAGCTGACTCATTGGAAAAAGACCCTGATGCTGGGAAAGATTGACGGCAGGAGGAGAAGGGGGCGACAGAGGATGAGCTGGTTGGATGGCATCAACAACTCAAGGACATGAGTTTGAGCAAACTCTGGGAGGCAGTGAAGGACAGGGAGGCCTGGTACACAGCAGTCCATGGGGTCGCAAAGAGTCAGACACGACTTAGTGACTGAACAACAACATAAATAACCCCTAGGGTCTTACAGTTTTTTAATTAATATTCTGACATTAAAAATTCTGAGCAGATTCTCTGACCTGCATTCCCCCCCACTTAAAATTTACCTTGACATAGACATTATGGTATTCATGGTATATTTATTTTTCTTCAGATTCAGGCTCTCAAAAATGTGTCATTTTCCAATAAGTCAATTTTTATAAGCCTCTACAAATACAACATGAAAGAAAGGAAGGAGTAAACATGTCAAACTCACCTGGACTGTGGTCATTTTCTTCGGTTCTTCAAAAATGACTGGAACTGGGATTCTCACCTGGACTGTGGTCATTTTCTTCGGTTCTTCGAAAATGACTGGAACTGGGATTCTTCTGTTTTTCCAGATTGTCACTCAAATTCTGATCACAGATCTCACATCTCAAATTAACGTATCCCCAGGAAGTGACCCCTTCCTGGTCCTGGAACTTCCTTCCCCTTACTTCACTTGATTCTAAGGACTTAAAACAAACTCACTTTACTTTTCATGGAGTATAATTGCTTTACAATGCTGTGTAAATTTCTGTTGTACAGAAAAGTGAATCAGGGACACACATACATATATCCCCATCTCCTTAGAGTTCCTTTCATTTAGGTCACCACAGAGCACTGAGTAGATTTCCCTGTACTATACAGCAGGTTCTCATTAGTTATCTAATCAATAGTGTATATCACAGTGATATCATAGTATCGATAGTGTATACATGCCAAGCCCAGTCCAAAACCCAATTCACTTCAATTTGTACATTCCCCTGGAAATCCCATGGACAGAAGAGCCTGGTGGGCTACAGTCCAGCTACAGTCCCTGGGGTCGCAAAGAGTCAGACAGGACTGAGGGACTAAACCACAACTACTGGGCCGTATACTTTGATGGTGTTGCTAAAGGGGCTGCAGTAGGCACAGTCATGGTCCCACAAAGATATCCACGTTCTAACCTCTGGAAGCCGTGAATATGTTACATCACATGGCAAAGGGGAATGGAGGTTGTTAATGAAATTACAGTTGCTAATCAAATGACCTATTAATCCAGAGATTCCCTGGATTATTCAGGTAGGCCCAATGTAACCAAATGGGCCCTTATACGTGGAAGAAAGCAGAAGGGACCAGAGAGACATGTGATGTGATAAGAACACATCTGTTGTTGTGTTCAGAACATACACTGTTGCTGGCTTTGGAAATGGGGAGAAAGGGAACCAGGAGCCAAGGAGCATGGACAGACTCTAGAAGCTTGAAAAGACAAAGAAATAGCTTGTCCCCCACAGCCTCTAGGAAAGAACACACTCCTGCTAAGACCTTGGTTTTAGCCCCATAAGATCCATGTTGAACTGCTAACCCATAGAACTCTAAGACAATAGACTTGTGTTTACAGGACTAAGTTTATGTTACTTTATCGCAGATTGAAGGCAGGAGGAGAAGGGGCCAACAAAGGATGAGATGGTTGGATGGCATCACCAACTCAATTGACACAAGTCTGTGTAAACTCCATGAGATGGTGAAGGACAGGGAAGCCTGGCGTGCTGCAGTCCAGGGGATTGCAAACAGTTGGACATAACTGAGCAACTGAACAACAAAATCACAGAACCAACATAAAATCTAATATAGTGTCCTCTAACATAAAATCCTAATACTTGAAAGTTTCCTTTTGTTTAGAAAATCACAACATCTAGACCTCAAGGCAGTGCAAACACTATGAAGATTAACATGCTAAGCAAATCATAAGTATTTTCTTATTTAATCCTCGCCACCAATCTAGATGTATCAAATCACTAGATTCATGTTTAAATGAAACAAAAAAAAGTCACATACTTTCTCAGAGGCAGTGCTAAATTTCAAACCTGGGCTGCTTCTCTCCAAAGCTCATCACCTTAACCACTTTGTACTTTCTTTACCAAACAACCTCCAAAAGTTTAGTTCTCTGTAGAGCTGGCTGAAAAAGTTTACTACCCATAATATCACACTAGAAAGTAGCATACAAGCACAGTGCATATACTGGATGTCTGAAATAGCTGTTAGAACACTCAATGCACACACACAGAGCAACCTTCTTCCACGAAGAGAGAACTAGAACAGAAGCAAGTCCCAACACTCACTCCAAAGCAGCAAATCAAAGACAGACAAGGAGTCAGAAAGACTCACATTATAAGCTCATTGATTCAGCGGGATCATCATGAGTTTTTGCTTCCACTCCTCTGGCCACAAATTTTTCCAAGATAATTTCCCAACAGCTTTTCTACACCCCCAAAACCACAGACTCACTCCCATTCTACCCACCACAATTGTTCTTTGATCGCTTGTTCAGTCACTAAGTCATGTCTGACTCTCTGCGACCCCAGGGACTGAGGCACACCAGGCTTCCCTGACCTTCACTATCTCCCGAAGCGTTGTCAAACTCATGTCCATTGAGTCAGTGACACCATCCAAGCATCTCATCCTCTGTCTTTGACCTCTGGGTACATGCAATTCCACTGGGTCGCTAATCTTGAATCACTTTACTCTATGCACCAGGACCAGAGATCTGGACAAGAGAAAACGTATAGAACTATTTATAGGACTATCAAGGACCATCAAATTCAGGACTACTCATGGGGAGGAGAACACAAATACAATATCTCAGCCACATTCAAATTTCATAATCCCCTGTTCACGAGTCCTCCTGTCCCTCCTATATGAACGGGTAGGATTTCCTGATGATTTCTTGGCACTGCACACATTCACTTTATGGCATCACTCCTGTTGCCCTAGAAGGGCCACCTGCTTTTCCAGAAATACACACATGTACAAAGAGAAAAATATGAAGCCTTAAAGAGCAAAGTAAGCCATAGAAAGACATTTTCATAAGTTTCACAAATTAATACCAAAGAAGCTTATTTCTTGACCACAACACAACAAAACTAGAAATGCAAACCATGGTGTATGTATATGTTTAATATTTTTGTGTTACCTTTGCATGGAAAAGGCACTTCTTCCGTACCTTTGGAACGATCTGTATAAGAGATATGACTTCCCAGGTGGCTCAGTGATAAAGAATCCACCTGCCAATGCAGGAGACACAAGAGAGAAATATTAATGAGAAATTCAATACACCAATAAAAACAGAAAACAAAACCTGCATATCCAGGAAAAAAAAGAAAAACCTTCAAAAGAAAAAAGTAACATAAATGAAAACTCTGAATTATTCAGTAGTAAATGACAACAAATTCTGTGGGTGGGTGAGAGAACCTGGATAAGCAGAGAATCGTTAACATGCTGCAGAAAAGCCTAAGTATGTAAGTCGAGCCTATCCAAATTAATATACATGTACAGTTAATGTGACTCTAGTAACCTTGCAACTGGTCCATTCACCTGACGTGACACTACTGCAGCCATTAAGAAAATGTAATCATTTTATATTATGGAAATGTTTATAATTAGAAATAAAGCGATAAAACCAACATCTGTTATATGTGCATATGTGTGTGCTGAGCTGCTTGGTCACGTCCAACTCTTGCGGCCCCATGGACTGTAACCCACCAGGGTCTTCTGTCCCTGGGATGGGACTTTCAAGGCAAGAATACTGGAGTGGGTTGCCATTTCCTCCTCCAAGGGATCTTCCCCACCCAAGGATCAAACCTATATTTCTTGCATCTCCTACACTGGCAGGCAGATTCTTTAACACTGGGATTCTTTACCTGGCAAGCCATATCTCTTATACAGGTCACTCCAAAGGTACGGTAAAGGTGCCTTTTCCATCCAAAGGTAAGACAAAAATATTAAACACATACATACACCATGGTTTGCATTCAGTTCAGTTCAGTCGCTCAGTCATGTCCGACTGCTTGCGACCCCCTGAATCACATCACGCCAGGCCTCCCTGTCCACCACCAACTCCCGGAGTTCACTCAAACTCATGTCCATCGAGTCGGTGATGCCATCCAGCCATCTCATTCTCTGTTATCCCCGTCTCCTCCCATCCCCAATCCCTCCTAGCATCAGACTCTTTTCCAGTGAATCAACTCGTCGCATGAGGTGGCCAAAGTATTGGAGTTTCAGCTTTAGCATCAGTCCTTCCAATGAACACCCAGGATTGATCTCCTTTAGAATGGACTGGTTGGATTTCCTTGGAGTCCAAGGGACTCTCAAGAGTCTTCTCCAGCACCACAGTTCAAAAGCATCAATTCTTCGGCGATCAGCTTTGTATTGGAGATCAGCATTTAGGTTAAAAGAGATGTTTTTACTTGTGTAGAATGAACCTGAAAGGGAATACACAAGAAAACTGTGAAGTATACTTGGAGGCAAGAGAAATAAAACACATCTTTTATAACACTTCACTAGATTATATCTAACTATTTTTGAGAGAAGATAATGACAGGATTGTTTATGTGTCATAGCAAAAGTTTTCAATTAGTGTCTTGAGGAAGGTATGGGCTTAAAGGAGTGAACTGGATTTGGATCAACTGAATGAACCTATCATCAAATCCGTGCCCAGGAGTCCATATCTGAACCTCAAGCCTACCTACTCTCCAAGGCTCCAACCTTATGCCTCTTCACATACACTAGTCACCCCAACAAAATAAACCAACAAAAAACCTGACTCCAAGTTAAATCTGGACCATAAATCCCCGTTCACTGGCACCCTTCCCCCACTCCAGGTTTCTCCATGTCTGAGCTCCACAGTGACAAAAGACACCTAGACAAAACACCAAATTCATTGATATTCACCTGCCACTCCAGTTCTTAATCACTGAGCCTCATGAGCAGAAATCGTTATCAAGTCAAACTTGGGTCGGCTCACCTGCTGAGCAGCAAAGCCAATTTACTGACACCACTTTGTCGTGAAGCAAAGCCCAGCGTTTCCTGCAGGGCCCAGCCAGGAGAACTGACAGCTCAGGCTCAGAAGACCTCAGCTCCCTGATGCCTTTCAGGGAAGGGTTTTTATAAAGCAATTATTTGTGATGAGGGACGCAGGGTTCATGACTTCCCACTGACTGGTTGGTGGTGAGGTAACAGTTTCAGGAACCTTCATCAACAACTTTCTAGTTCTAACCAGTCTGGGGGCTACAAGCTTGTGGTCAGCAAATAATCACATCTTCCACCCTGGCAGGTGCCTGAGTTTCTGCAGAACAACTCAAAGGTATACATTAGATCCTATGCACATCCCTTTCGGAGAAGGCAATGGCAAGCCACTCCAGTACTATTGCCTAGAAAATCCCATGGATGGAGGAGCCTGGTAGGCTGCAGTCCGCGGGGTCGCTAACGGTCAGACACGACTGAGCGACTTCACTTTCCCTTTTCACTTTCCACTTTCACACATTGGAGAAGGAAATGGCAACCCACTCCAGTGTTCTTGCCTGGAGAATCCCAGGGACGGGGGAGCCTGGTGGGCTTCCGTCTATGGGGTCACACAGAGTCGGACACGACTGAAGTGACTTAGCAGCAGCAGCAGCATGCACATCCCTTTAGGGGAAACTAAGAGTCCGTGAACTATTGTTTCTTGCCTGTAGTTTCTGCATTCCCTCACTTCTCACTTCCCTAATTAGTCCGCTCTTTGGATATTCCTGAAAGTCCAGATCAAAGCCTTTTTCTACAAACAAGAAAGGGGGGTGACAGGAAGGGCCTTTTGTACCCAAGAGGGCCCTTCAGGATCCACCTCACTTTCAATCCCCCTTTCCTTTGACAGTCCTCAATCCAGAGGGGAACAGGGTGGGACACGAAAAAGAAAAAAATTTTGGCTGGAGAGGTCAATTATAAAGTCAGCAAGGGAACTCAATTTTAGGAAGGCTGGGTTTCAAAACACACAGACACAAACCCCCAGTCAGCGCCTCGGTCGCTTCTCTCTTCAGAGATTTAATAGCACTGACTGCCAAAGGGCTATGACTAAAGCCAAGCCTCCCCAGTGACTGAACCCAAAAAAACCGCCTGAAGGCCTTCCACTGGCTTCGCAGGCCCCTCACTCCGGATCCACGTCCCGAACACTACCCACCTGATACTGAGATTCTCAAGGCTACGGGCAGCTGTCAAAGGCTGAATTCATTTCCAAAATGATTCCCATTACCACCCTGTCGCGCGCAAATCCCCTCTCTGGCTATCGCTAGGGACGCTTCTGATCCGGCGCGACCTCAGAGCCTTTTGCGGTCACGGAGTTCTGGCCTCCCGCCCAGCTCTATGACGTAAGGACCACGCCCACCGCCCAGCTCTATGACGTAGAGGACCACGCCCACCGCCGCTATAGGAGAGGAAACGGTCATCGCAGAAGGTAGGGCTCAGAGCGGGAGTTGAAATCACTTTGGGACACTTCCTTCCCTTTCTATCCTCGTTGTCGGTCAAACGAACCATGCCGAACACGTTTTGAGAGGCGGGACCCTATCCAAGACAGTGGCGGCGCGGGCTGGATTCTATTTTGCACTTTTGGGCTTACGGAGAGATGGCCGCGCCCGCCAACACCACGGAGAAGCACTCAGGGGGCGGCCATCTTGCAGGAAGTGCAGTTCCGTACGGCGGAGAGACACGAGGAGCTCGAGTTAGGAGCCGCCTTCGGACGATCAACGAAGTTTGTAGCAGTGAGTTCAGTTCAGTTCAGTTCAGTTCAGTTCAGTCGCTCAGTCGTGTCCGACTCTCCGCGACCCCATGAATCACAGCACGCCAGGCCTCCCTGTCCATCACCAACTCCCGGAATTCACTCAAACTCATGTCCACAGAGTCGGTGATGCCATCCAGCCATCTCATCCTCCGTCGTCCCCTTCTCCTCCCGCCCCCAACCTTTCCCAGCATCAGAGTCTTTTCCAGTGAGTCAACTCGTCGCATGAGGTGGCCAAAGTATTGGAGTCTCAGCTTTAGCATCAGTCCCTCCAATGAACACCCAGGATTGATCTCCTTTAGAATGGACTGGTTGGATCTCCTTGCAGTCCAAGGGACTCTCAAGAGTCTTCTCCAATACCACAGTTCAAAAGCATCGATTCTTCGGCGATCAGCTTTCTTCACAGTCCAACTCTCACATCCATACATGACCACGGGAAAACCCATTGCCTTGACTAGACGGACCTTGGTTGGCAAAGTAATGTCTCTGCTTTTTAATATACTATCAAGGTTGGTCATAACTTTCCTTCCAAGGAGCAAGCGTCTTTTAATTTCATGGCTGCAATCGGCATCTGCAGTGATTTTGGAGCCCAAAAGAATAAAGTCTGACACTGTTTCCACTGTTTTTCCATCTATTTCCCATGAAGTGATGGGACCAGATGCCATGATCTTTGTTTTCTGAATGTTGAGCTTCAAGCCAATCTTTTCACTCTCCTCTTTCACTTTCATCAAGAGGCTTCTTAGTTCCTCTTCACTTTCTGCCATAAGGGTAGTGTCATCTGCATATCTGAGGTTATTGATATTTCTCCCAGCAATCTTGATTCCAGCTTGTGCTTCTTCCAGCCCAGCATTCCTCATGATGTACTCTGCATATAAGTTAAATAAGCAAGGTGACGATATACAACCTTGACGTACACCTTTTCCTATTTGGAACCAGTCTGTTGTTCCATGTCCAGTTCTAACTGTTGCTTCCTGACCTGCATACAGGTTTCTCAAGAGGCAGGTCAGGTGGTCTGGTATTCCCATCTCTTTCAGAATCTTCCACAGTTTATTGTGATCGACACAGTCAAAGGCTTTGGCATAGTCAATGAAGCAGAAATAGATGTTTTTCTGGAACTCTCTTGCTTTCTCCATGATCCAGCGGATGTTGGCAATTTGATCTCTGGTGCCTCTGCCTTTTCTAAAACCTGCTTGAACATCTGGGAGTTCATGGTTTACATACTGCTGAAGCCTGGCTTGGAGAATTTTGAGCATGACTTTACTAACAGTGAAGACACGTTTTAAAGGCGGCTGTCAAAGACAGGGTGAAAACTGGAAAGGAGGTGGAGCGGGGATGGAGAGTGAGTAAGGTCGGTCTGAGACCTGTTGAAAGGGTGGAGCCACTGATGCTGTAGAGCCCAGCACTGTAAACACATACACCGGGGGCTGGGAATGTGGCTGTTTCCAATTGCGAACCGAGAGGGGCGAGGCTTAAAAGGAATGCAAATATTTCCTTAGAAAACAAAGGGGAATTCCGAATAATTACATGGTGATATATAGTATTATATTGTTTGGCATCATTCCCAAATAAAACACTTAAATATTAGCCATTATTTTACACAGAGGGGTAAGGATATTATCTATATATTCTTTCTAGAGGGCAATTTAGAAATTATCTATACAATTTAAATTTTTCATTCTCATTGATGCAGAATTTCCAATGCTAGGAATTTTTGTTTGGTAATTAAAAAAAAAAAACAAAACTAGAAGTAACCTGAGTGTACAATCAGCAGGTGAATAGTTTGGTAAATTAAACATAGATCTCTTCAACAGAACAATCTACAGCAGCCTTTAAAAAGCCAGTTATAGGGACTTCCTTTGTGGTCCAGTGAAGACTATGAAGACTGTGCTTCCAATACAGCGCAGTTTGATCCCTGGACCAGGAACTACAATCCCATATACCATGTGGTGCGGCCAAACTGAAAATATAAATAAATAAGCCAATTATGGAATTACCTGTATTTTAAGTGACTTTTTGAAAGGAAAAAATATTGACCTCCAGAACAGCATTCATAATATGACCCTATGGCAAACATTACTAAGCATTTCAAAAATTTGAAGGGATTAAGTAAAACAAAATTTTGATTTGGGGTATGGACTTGGAGATGGAATCTTCACTAAACTCAAAGATTAACATAGCATCACAGCATACTGCCTGCTCCAGTCTGGAAAGCTCCTCAAAGTGCACAACTCTAAAATGTAAGTCCTCTCCCTTCCAGACTGAATTTTCCCTTATTTTGTTTCTCATCTAGCAGTCACTGCTGATGCTGCTGCTAAGTTGCTTCAGTCGTGTCCGACTCTTTGCGACCCCATAGACAGCAGCCCACCAGGCTCCCCCGTCCCTGGGATTCTCCAGGCAAGAACACTGGAGTGGGCTGCCATTTCCTTCTCCAATGCATGAAAGTGAAAAGTGAAAGTGAAGGCGCTCAGTTGTGTCTGACTCTTCGTGACCCCATAGACTGCAGCCTACCAGGCCCCTCCACCCATGGGATTTTCCAGGCAAGAGTACTGGAGTGGGTTGCCATTGCCTTCTCCACTAGCAGTCACTGCTACACAGTAAATCAAGAAAGGAGATGTGTTACCTGGACTGTAGGTTGATGTGAAGGCCAGAGAATCAACCCAAAATATAACCTATGAGTCACCATCACACTGGCCACTAGTTCCGGTTAATACCATCTCAAAAATAACCCCAGAATCACTCCCTGTGCTCACCCTCATTGCTTTACTCCATTTTGTATGAATTACTACTGAATTTGCCACCGCACCAGCCCCAGAAGTGAATGGCTCTCTAACCACCTCCTTTTTTCCCATACCGCAACCATCTTTGTTATTATACCCTCCACAAAACCCTAAATTAGTTTACTGATAACAGACTAAAGATCTCAAGAGAATGCTTTTAAGGCTATACAGAGGCACACACTGAACAGATTCTCCATTATCATCTTCATTACTCTCTGCCTCCCACTTAATTCTTCCACTATTCTGCTCACTCCCAAGACCTTGTGGTCTCATAGGCTATCGGGAATTTGTGAATACTTTCCCGCCACTGAAGTCCTTGGCACACAGGAAGCAATGAGAGAATATTAGTTACTATGGCTGTTCTCTCATGAGTCATCTTAGATGTCACTTCTTCAGATAGCAGTCAGGGACACCTTCCAGGCCAGTCTCAAAAACAATAATACAATTATTAAATATAAAATTGCAACTACTCTGTGATACTAACAATAGAAAGTACAAAAGGCATCCAGTAGAGAAAAAGACAACATGTCAATACAAGGGATGACTGAAGATCATTATCTTTCCAGACCATCATGCTGACTTGACTGCCCTCCAAAAGGTACTGTGAATTCCTCAGACAGAAACTATGTAATATTTTTGTATCCCCAATTCTCAGAACAAAAACTTGAACGGGTTTCAATAATGGACTAGTAAATGCTAACGGGCTTCCCAGGTGGCACTAGTGGTAAAGAACCCACCGGATTGAAGAATTTAATCCCTGGGTGGGGAAGATCCCCTGGAAAAGGAAATGGCAACCCATTCCAGTATTCTTGCCTGCAGAATCCCATGGACAGACGAGCCTGGTGGGCTATCGTCCACAGGGCTGCAGAGAGTCAGACATGACAGAAGGGACTTAGCACACATCCAGAACTCTCCCTCATTACTACCGATAGATTACTGTAAATTACTATTATTAATATTAGCCATTTCTCCTTTATTTCTCCTCATAGAATTTATCACTTCCTGACATTTTATAATCCATTCACTCTCTCTCCTTCACTAGATTGTATGGTCCACTGTGAAGGCTGTTCCTTTGCTCATTTTGTTCACTGATGTTTCCTCACTGTGCAAAACAGTGATTTGCAGTGATGGTGCTTTAAAATGTTTCTGGAGGAGTAAATGACCTAAACCCAGGATTGCTATTGCATTCTGAGTTGGCCATAACATGGCAAATTTCCAGTGCTTTTCCTGTGAGTCAGACTCACTGTTTGTAACTGGGATCTTCTATTCTCATGATACTATGGGAAAGAACTCCAGATAAAGGAGAAAGCAAAGACCCCACTTCAAGGACAGTGGGAAGGAACGAGGGAGAAAGAAGTCACCTGTCTCTAATCAGAGGATCACAGAAGGGCTGAGACTTTTTTTAAACTTACTTTTTGGCCGCACCGCATAGCATATGGGATCTTAGTTCCCAAACCGGGGATCAAACCCACGCCCCCTGCATTGGAAGCATGGAGTCTTAACCACTGGACACCCAGGGAAGTTCCAGGATATTTAAATGGCAGCTCTTCACGGGTGTCAGGCCTGTGGACAAATCTCAGGATTTAGCTCCAAGTCCTCCCAGAAAGATCTCACCGACTCCCTATATACTCCACCACTCTTAGAGACTAAGGCTTCTATTTCGCATTTTGTTCTGTTTATTCGAGCAATCACTTTCCTTTCCTGCTTTGTCCCCTTATAATCAGTTAAGTCTCTCTGACACGTCAGACAGTCCGCTTCTTAGAACCATCTTTCCCTTTAGTGATAGAATGCATTTTGATTAGCCCATGAGTTTATTCATTCACGTTCCAAATCTATATATGATAAGGGTTTTGAGTGTTTTTTTTCCCCCTTTTCTCTGCTGGGAAACAGAAAATCATGAAAACCAGCACTCTACTCTCCAATACAAGGAAATGATGGTGGAGCATCCCACTCCGGTCTGACCATTTTGCTGTCTGTGCTGTCCAGTTTGATCTAGTGCCAGGAGTCACATGACTGTCGAGCACTTGAAATGCTGCCACCGCAACTGAGAAACTGGTATTTTTCATCTTACTGGTTTTCTGTTTTTTTAAACATTGAAATTTAAGGAAATTCACTAAAATTAAGGAATTTATTATCTCCTTGGTGGAGATAACAAATAGGCATTTCGAAAATAATTTATTTGAAACAACAGGTCCTCCTGTATAGCACAGGGCCCTGGGATAAACCATAATGGATAAGAATATGAAAAAGAATGTACATATATGTATACCTGAATCACTTTGCTATACAGCAGAAATGAACACAACATTGTACATCAAGAAAATTAATTTTTTAAAAATCTACTTGTGTTCTATGGTGCTTAAATACCATTATTAAGTCCTTCCCCAATCCCCCAAATGAGGTACTCCTTCAACAATAAATTGTCTTTTTCCCTTGAACCAATTACTCCAAGTCTATTGCATTTATTAGAAACACATCCTCTCACTAAATTAGCTTGAATATAGAGATACACTGAGATAAAACACTTGAAGATAATTCTACCATCACAATGGTATCTCCAGAAGACCATGGGTTTTTTTTTGTTTTGTTTTGATCACAATCTCCTCAGCTTCTAAGATTGAACCAAGTACCAAGGAAGTATTTGCCAAATACTCTGTAAATGAACAAACTGACTCAACCTAAGGCTGTTGCTTGCCAAGTCTCCCTTCACAATATCAACTTTGCAAGGTTTAAAGGACAACATCCCGGTTTTGAATTCACATTTCACCTTGGCTGGGGGTAACTGAATTGATACCAACACACCGCATATGCCACCAACTCAGTATTAGCCCTCTGTGCTCTTTCCACGTACACATTATATGTTTAAAAATTCACCTCCTCATTTCCTCCACTTAGTTGAATTCAGGCTTCCTTCATTTGCTTTCCCAATGGCTCAGCAGGTAAAGAATTCACCTGCAACGTAGAAAACACAGGAGACGCAGGTTCGAGTCCTGGGTCAGTAAGATCCCGTGGAGAAGGAAATGGTAACCCACTCCAGTATTCTTGGCTGGGAAATCCCATGGACAGAGGAACCTGGGGGGCTACAGTCCATGGGGTCACAAAGAGTCAGACACGACTAACCACACACACCTTACCTTCCTTCATTTATTCAACACAGTAGAACAACTGAAGTGTATCTGTCGGGTTAACATCAGATTATTCCTCTGTACCAAGGCTTATATCTAACTGGATGAGGACTTTATGCCCTTCCAGTCTCCACATTCATACGATTTCTTATGGTGTATACTTTTCAGCCACCATCTGAGCTAGAAATTTTTGCTCAACCCTTTTCCTCAGACAATGTCTTTTGTTTTACTAGTTTCCAGTGACATAAAATAAAATGTAATTGACCACTGAAGGCACAACCACATTCACTGAGTTCATAAGGGTCCTCTCCTGGGCCAGCAGCCCCCTGTTGTCTCCAGTGGGTGGCCATCGGGTCACAGGCTGTCCCACTAAGACCATGTTCCTGTTAGCCAGGAGCCCACTGATGCCGACCGGCGACTGAGGGGCCAGAGGAGGCAGGTGCATTGTCACTGTGTTCAGGTTTTTCTCCTGGAGGACGACACTGCTCTGGGGGAACTTCGGGACTGAGTGGGTTTTCAGGTGTTTATTGAGGACCGACTTCCCTCTGAATGATTTCCCACACTTGATGCATCTGTAGGGTTTCTCCCCCGTGTGGATCCTCTGGTGTATCACGAGCTGTGGCTTCTCGATAAAGCCCTTCCCACAGTGGCTGCATTCAAAGGGCTTCTCTCCCGTATGAGTCCTCTGGTGCTTGATGAGACCCATTTTCTGGGAAAGGGTCTTCCCACATTCGCCACACACAAAGGGACTCGTGCCAGAGTGAATCCGTTGGTGTGCTGTGAGACACGTCTTCTGGCTGAAGCCTTTCCCACACTCGGTGCACGTGTAAGGTTTCTCGCCTGTATGGATCCGCAGATGGACCACAAGGTTTCCCTTCTGGATGAAGCCCTTGCCACACTCGCTGCAAATAAATGGTTTCTCTCCCGTGTGGGTTTTCTGGTGCACACTGAGCCCTGATTTCTTGAGGAAAGCTTTGCCACATTCGGCGCACTCATAACGTTTGTCCCCCACGTGCATCCTCTGGTGCTCAGTGAGCTGGAACTTTCTGAAGAAGGCTTTCCCACAGAGGTTACATTGATGGGGCTTCTCTCCTGTGTGAAGATTCTGGTGATCAGCGAGCCAAGACTTCTTGATGAATGCTTTCCCACATTCACTGCACACATGAGGCTTCTTCATTTGTTTAGTGTGCTGATGCTCCATGAGTTGGGACTTAGTGCTGACGAGTTCAGGATGAAATGGTTCCCCATCAGCATGGGGGCAGGATTTCCCATCTGCAGGAGGCTCAGCGGGGCTCTTTATTTCACAGTTCGGGCTCTTGGAGAGTAAACTTGAATTTGATGTCACGCTTCTTCCAGGTAAGTCAAACACATCATGGTTGTGCCTGAACAGAGTTCTGCTCTGATGACCAGAATTGTCCAGTGGGTTCTGTTCAAGCCATTGTTCTAGTCTCTTCTCCACTCTCTTGTTATGTAAGTGTTCCAGCAGGTGGCCATCAACTTTCCAGACTTCTAGGAAAGAAAAGAAGAATGAATTCCTCCATCTTTTAGATCTGGAATAAAAGGTTTTGTTTTTTTTTTGCCTTGTGGCATGTGAGATCTTGGGGCTTCCCTGATGGCTCAGACGGTAAAGAACCTGCCTGCGATGCAGGAGATGCCAGTGTGATCCCTGGGTTGGGAAGATCTGGAAAAGCAAATGGCAGCTAACTCCAGTATTCTTGCCAGGAGAATCCCATGGACAGAGGAGCCTGGCAGGCTGCAGTCCATGGATAACCAAGAGTCGGTCAGGACTGAATGACTAATACACACACACATGGGATCTTAGTTCCCCGACCAGAGATCAAACCTGCCCGTCTGCAGTGGAAGTACACAGTCCTAACCCATGGACCACCAGAGGAGTCCCAGAATAAAGGTATTTTTAAAAATACTTTGATGCGAGGTGTCTTTTTACTGATGAGCCTATGGTAAGAGTGTAAATAAAACTCTGTGTTTAATATGCTTCATACACTGGAGGGAAAAAAAGAGTCATAATGAATACAGACAGATTTGGTTACTTTCTAAATACTGTAAAATACGAGCAATGTCCTGTGAGCAGGAGACGGCAGGCTGCAGGGCCACCTCATCTGTATTGTGATGGACGGACTCATTCAGTCCACAGATCCTGACTGATGTCCATGTTGGACCAGGAACGGTGCTAGTGTTGGGGAGTCACAAACGTACTCCTCAGGTGCGCAGAGCCTATGCTGTAGCGGGGTCAAACCACTTCACAGGGCAGAGACAGATCACAAGGAAAACAGCTGTAAGCTTTGAAAACTGGTGGGAAGGAGCAATGAAGAGGGAGAGGGGTGGAGGAAATCCAGGCTCAATTTGGAGGAAGACAGGCCTCCCCGTGGATCCAGCATTGGGGTTGTCGGGAGGGGGAATGAAGAAAATGATACAGCAACTTCCCTGGTGGTTTAGCAATTAAGACTGTGCCTCCAGTACAGGGCGCTCGGGTTCAATCCACAGTATGTTAGTCGCTCAGTCATGTCCATGACTCTTTGCAACCCCATGGACTGTAGCCCACAGGCTTCTCTGTCCATAGAATTCTCCAGGCAAGAATACAGGAGTGGGTAGCCATTTCCTTCTTCAGGGGATCATTCCTACCCAGGGATCAAACCTGGGTCTCCAGCACCACAAGCAGATTCCTTACCATCTGAGTAAGATCCCATGTGTGATATGGCAAAAAAAAAAAAAAAAATTTTAAGGAAAAAAAAAAACAGAAAGAAAATGACACAGCAGAGAACTGCAACCACATCTAAGTTACATCCTACATCCCAGAGAGCTGCTCCCTTTCCTAAAAGAGGAGCCCCAGCTTGCACTGGTCCATGACGCAATTTAATTCCATCACAGTCCTTTTCACCCCCTGGTCATATTATTTTAAATTTTGATTAAATTGATGTCTCATCCTCTTAGAACGAAAGCTCTCAGGCTATTAGTTATCTCAGCTGCTGTAACATTCCAGTTTACAATGGATTATCAAAAAAATTCATAGAGGAAGGAATCAAGGAAGCAGTCCCATATATGAAACAGACAGGGAGGTTCAGGAATAAGACAGAAATCTCTGGGAATAAGATGATCTGTCATGACGATCACAGAAAGGAGAATTTTTATGTCATAACAGGGGACACAGTTACCTGGGACTTAATGTTATCAGGATATGCGGGGAAAGAAATGAAAGCCTTCAGGAATACAATATTAAGGCCTACAACAAATGAGAAGAAAGTTCAAAACTAGTACATACACAAAGGAATTAACTGGAAGTACACATTGGAGAAGGAAATGGCAACCCACTCCAGTGTTCTTGCCTGGAGAATCCCAGGGATGGGGGAGCCTGGTGGGCTTCCGTCTATGGGGTCACACAGAGTCGGACACGACTGAAGTGACTTAGCAGCAGGCAAGAGTTAGGGCTTCCCAGGTGGCTTTAGTGGTAAAGAATCCGCCTGCCAATTCAGAAGATATAAGTGAAGCAGGTTCAATCCCTGGGTCGGGAAGAACCCTGGAGAAGTGAATGGCTAACTCCATCCAGTATCTTGCCTGGGGGAGCATAACGTCAGGAGAGAGATGCACTGAGCCTCCAAGCCCCTCGCAGCTGCGGCTCTTCTCTGACAGTGTCATCTCCACAGCCTGTCCCCCTGCTGGTCTCTCACTCACCTGAACGGCTTCGACAGTGCATTTCATCATCCATCGTCCACGGTTCTCCTTGATCCAATTTGGAGAGTACCTCTGGTGTGCTTGCTTGAAAACCTGTTCATGGGAAAGACAGATTATTTAGGGCCAGTGAGTTCGCCTTGGGGTCTGTGAACACGCAGAACGCTACATGTGAGGCCAAAACAATTTCACAACCTACAGAGTCAAGGCTTTTCTTGCAGGAGAAGAGAGAATACACCCACTTCTCTTCTGCCAGAGAGGACACCGAGCATCACAGACACTCCAGAGCTTTCAGAAGCTGAGAAAGGAAAGGCCACTGACTGGGAACCTGGTCAGTGACCCAGGGGAGCCGTTCTCACCCGCAGACACCAGGTTGCTATAGTTCTCCAGCATCACGTCCCGGTACAGGGCCTTCTCAACAGGAGCCAGGAGCTGCCACTCCTCCCACGTGAAGTCCACGGCCACATCGTCAAATGTGATGGTTTCCTGTAATAAGAGAGGTGTGTAATGATGATGTCATCTTGATGATATGGAAGAAATGTTAAAGGTGTCCTGCTCATTTCCACTTTACAGGCTGCACTGAGATATCCAGTAGGGCTTTTATTTTAATGTATCATTAAAGAAGCAAATGCCAAATATAATATTCTCTAATTGTGTAGTCAGCCATCCATCCCTTTATCCAACTGGAACTTTCTATAGTATGTAGAACTAAATCTTGTTAAGCTAGAAACACTACAACCTCACGTATATATACATGTGTGTATATATATGACATGAAAAGATATACAAATTTATACTTTATGGAATAATGGAAGTGATTTTTTTACAGGCCTCTAAAAATCCCTTAGGGAACAAAGGAAAGAATAAATCAAAAGTCACCTGGGTCTGGATCATTTTCTTCTGCTCTCTGAAAACACCTGGCACTGTCGATGTGTCTCGTGGATCTGCTCTCAATTTCTGTTCTGAAACTTGTCTTCCACCAAACATATCCCAAGAAAATGCTGCTACCAAATCCTGTAACTTCTTCCTCTTTCAACTGATTCTTTTGCTCCTGGGGACTCAGGACCTTGGGTGGAGGAGAAAATTCAAGTTGAGGGTCCATTTCCTCTGGACTCAGATGCAATCGCTGATCTGGGTGCTCACCTTAGCCCAAGACCCACAGCATTGCTGAGTGTCCCTTCATTTGCTTGCCCAGAAGAGTTTATACCTTTGGCCAAGAAGTCTAAGCTTCTCACTGTGCTGGTGATATATTCTTTTATTCTGTGAACTTGAAGTGGTGTGACTGTCAAAGCAGATGAGGGAATCAAGATCCATCCCAGGAGCAGGCCTCGGGGCATGCGAATCACAAGTGGCTCTGTTATACAAAAGGGACCACACGGAGAGGCGCCGAGCACTGTTTCCTTTAAATCATGTGCACTCAGGGACCTCGTCAAATGCTCTTATATGCCCCGTGAGTACATGCACTCATTTTGAAAACCAACGCACTGGTCAAACCAGAAATGCTTTCTTATAAGTGATAATGGTAATGTCTTAGGAGGTTTCAAATATATAAAAATTAAAATACAAAATAATCATACATAATTAAAGTTGAAGTGCTATTGTCAGAAGAAAGCACAAAAGAACAAATTAACATAAGAATTTGACGAACAAAAATTATATGTGGTATGTCCTCGTCGGTGTCATAATGCACACTAACAATTCTCTTAAAGCACATAGATTGTGGTGCTGTGAGAAGAGGGAAATGTAATAACAAGAAACTCATCCACAACAAGGTGCAATTCTGACACCAATTTCATACGCAGTTCTTTTTTAACACATCACGAAGCAATTCTGTAACACCAGCTGGGTGTCCTACACTTCAGCTCAATTCTGCCGCTATGAACCTGAAGATAATATAAATTGCATGAGTTACAAACTCAGTCCTATGAGACTGGCCCCCACCTCCTGCTTCATGTGCAAACACAAGTCCAGGTTGTCACCTGTGCTTCTGAGCAACTGGCCACCGATCCCAGGTTCCAATGACCCCCTCCTTGGGCTGATTAATTTGCTAGAGCAGGGAATTCTCTGGTGGTCCAGTGGTTAGGACTCAGTGTTTCTACTGCAGGAGCATGGGTTGGATCCCTGGTTGGGGGATTACAATCCCAAATGCTGCACGGCATGGCCAAACACAAAACAAATATAAACAAAACCAAGACCAAAAACAAGAAATAATAGGCTAGAACACCTCACAAAACTCAGAGAAACATTTTAGGTCCTATATTTATTTATAAAAAGATGTAACTCAGGAACAGGCAAATGGAAGAGGTGCCCAGGACAGGGTATGTGTGGAAGGGCAAGGAGTGCCCCCTACAGGAGGGTCACTCTCCCTGCATCTCCACATGTTCACCAAGCCAGAAGTAACTTCACTCTAAAGAAAACATCTAAGAAATACATCCCTCCAAAAATCTGGGTTGAACCAGAGGACAACTCATGAATTTCCATAGTAACATTATTCATAATAAACCAAAATGTAAACAACACACATTTCATAAACAGAAAGTCATATATGTAAACAACAGAATAATATTGGAAAAGTACAGTCTTTGCTCAGCTTCAAGCTAAAAATGCCTTTTACATTTCTCAAGGACTATAAAACAAAAATAAAGAAGTATACATGATAGAATGGTTGCATGAAAACCCCAAAATATTTACTACGTGGATATTTAATATTTGCCTGACCCTGTTACACAGGGGGGGAGAAAAGTACACCTATGGGCAAAAACATGAATGATTCTCACAAATATTGAACCTGACATTAAAAAAAATGCATTATGTGAAGAAAACTAATTTGAAAAGCTACAGGCATCCCAATGTTCACAGCAGAACTAACTTACAATAGCCAAGACACAGATGCAACCCAAGTGTCCTTCAACAGATGAACAGACAAGGAAGATATGCTGTATACATATATACAGTTGAAAACAGGCAACTAAATAAGCTATAATGATGAGGCATGAATAATTATAACACCATAAAGAAAAACGTGAAAGAATAAGTTAACATTAGAAAATTGGGCCGATATTTTTCAGCAAATCATTATCAACATGAACTGACACTTATTTGAAAGAAAAAATGCTCCCCTAGAAACGCCAAAGCACATCCACACACATAGCTGGTTAGAAATGCCCAAGCTCATTTCTTAGTAGTAACTCAATCACTAGCAACTGGAACTTGAAATACATGATTGACTAAGACCAGCCAGGACTTCCCAATAAACTGGGATATGGGTGGCCTTGCCAGAGGTCACCTTGCCAGATAAGTAAACAAAAAGAAGACTCTGTTAGCAAATAACAGAGTGTTCACGTATGTCAGGGAGGTAAGTAACGATGCTGTTGCAATATACCGATATTAGGAGGTGAGTGCAGGTGTTGACAAATATTTTCTGCAAAAAAGAACAGACAGATTTTCAAATTTGCTGGCCAAAATGTCTGTCATGACTATATTCTGCCTTTGCTATGTGAAAGCAGCACAGGCAGTACAAAACAGATTGGCATTGCTGGTTCATAATTTCATTCTGTAGTCAACTCCTCAATTAAAAGCTAAACAAGGTCCTACAGTATAGCACGGGGAACTCTATTCAACGTCCTGACATAAATCATAATGGAAATTAGTATCAAGGAGAATGCATATATACATATCTATATATATGTAACTGAATCACCTTGCTGTACAGTAGAAATTAACATACCATTGTAAATCAACTATTTTCTTTTCAGCAAATTTAAAAAGAAAAACACACAAAAGCTTAAATACAGATGGTTTGGAACTACTGCCCTGGGATGTACAATCTTCTGTTGCACCAGCAGAAACTGGAACCTCAACGCAACTACCAATGCAACCACCCTTGGCGTCCAAATCTTCAGCCATCACACACCTCTCTATACCAGACACTGACTACACTACACACTTCCTTATTAACCCAAAACCTGGGCCAGACACCCTCATGTGATGATCCAGTCCCCACCACCACTGAGTCCCGAATTAAACCCCCAACCTGAATCCGACCCTGCGATAGTTGTCAATGTCACTGAAGAGGAAAAGTTCAAATTTTACATAACCTCCTGCTTGTTCTGCCTCTGCTTGCTCCTTGCAAAGTCTGGATCACAGGTCACCTAGTCTCAGAAAGTGGGGACTTACAATACTAGGAACTGGAGCTTATCTCACTCACCCTTGTCCTGTGCTTTGCAATTGCCCGGCCCCTGCAATCCTGCTTAATCATGCCTGTCCCTGTAAACGTCAACATCCCCCTCCCCATCTTGACCGCTGTTCCCGCGCTCGAGAAACCCCTTAGTTTAAACCACCCTATTAGCAGCTAGTGTTGCCCACTATAGTCTGTCTATAAAAACTCTATAAACCCTGTTTATGGCTCAGAGCTTGGAGTGTTAACTCCTCCGAATCCACCTGCTTAATAAACCTGAGTTCTCCAACTCTCAGAGTGCGGTGCTTGGTTTCTCCATTACTGGTTTCTGCAACACATGTACACCCCGC
Source organism: Moschus berezovskii (assembly GCF_049115385.1). NCBI lineage: Eukaryota > Metazoa > Chordata > Mammalia > Artiodactyla > Moschidae > Moschus > Moschus berezovskii. Next base: position 6,182,720 of record NC_142481.1, read on the forward strand.
AAGCCGAGTGACCTACAGAACCCCAAGGCCTGACAAATGGAAGAAGAGTATTGATCTCTACAGAATCTAATTACACTGCTTCACAGGACACTCCCCCAGTCCAAGCCACAGACAAACTCCACGTCTTCAGCATCAGTTCAGTTCAGTCGCTCAGTCGTGTCCGACTCTTTGCGACCCCATGAATCACAGCACGCCAGGCCTCCCTGTCCATCACCAACTCCCGGAGTTCACTCAAACTCATGTCCATCGAGTCGGTGATGCCATCCAGCCATCTCATTCTCTGTCGTCCCCTTCTCCTCCCACCCCCAATCCCTCCCAGCATCAGACTCTTTTCCAGTGAGTCAACTCGTCGCATGAGGTGGCCAAAGGATTGGAGCTTCAGCTTTAGCATCAGTCCTTCCAATGAACACCCAGGACTGATCTCCTTTAGAATGGTTCTCCACAAATCCGGTACCCACCTGGCTCCCCTTACATATAACCACCTCGGCACGTCTACCCTCCCCCTCTGCCCTCTGGCAATAATCTCATGGGTCCAGACGGCACCAAGTCCACGTATCACCCTGGACGAAACAATACCACCACTGTGACAACAACAGCAGCAACAAATTCCAGGGACAAAAATGGCACACTAACCTGATTTTCCTCAGACTGACCAACCGCCTAAACCGCGTCTTGCTTCCGTGAACTGCTTTGACCTCCAGAACTGTCTACGGAAGCCGAGGTGGATCTGCGGTATGCAGGAGCTGAGGACCCGACTTCCACTACGTCCTAGAGAAGCAATATGTCTGCGCCCAGGTCACCGCGGCCCCATGGGTGCAGCCATGTTGGCACACCTGACGTACAGAACACTCGGGGATGCGTTTGTGCCCCAGAAGCTGGGGATGGCCTGGAGGGTGACACGCCACTGAAATGCTCTTATTTCCTGGCGCTTTGATTCTTGCAGAAAATAGGTACATTTTCAGTCTCAGGTTTCGAGAGACAAAACTGATGCAGACTAAGGTGATTTCAAGCCTGCTAGGCAGGGAAGTAAAAGGCCCCGGTGTATATTATCCACTTTGTATTAAAAAAAAAAAAAATCCAGACAGAAAGGTAAGAGTTCAATCGTCCTATTCGCAGCGGAGATGCACTCCCAGTATGGGAAAACAATACATCTGGTAAATGGACACCACGGAAAGCATCTGGAGGGAAGATAGTTTGCAGGAAGCTGCTTTTTTAGAACAGAAAACAATTTCCAGGAGCTGTACAGTATGGAGCTGGCCATTAACAGGGAAAAGAGCAGCAGGGACTACCCAAGTTGTGACTGGGGGTGGGGGCTGGGGAAAAAGCCGCCAGAAGTGAGGCCATTAATGGGTGGAGTCAATGGAAAAAGCTCGACTTGAATCCATCCCACCATAATGTGAGGGTGGTGATGGGGACATAGGCCAAAATTTAGGGCAAAGAACGTCAAAATTAAGTGTGCATCAGGCCGTTGTTAAAAATGCGTGGTCCTCAATTGTAGCCCCAGAGGTTCTGGTTTCATCGCTGGTGGACATGGCTAGGATATTTGCATTAAGTTTCTCAGAGAATCTGAGGCAGGAAGGCTGTCAAATACAATCACTAGAAACAGTCCTGGAATATTCTCTAGTTACCTATATTATGATGCGGGACTCCCGTTAGTACTTAAGTCTTAGTTCAGATTATATCCAGAAAAGCTTGGGATGGGGACCCTCCCTCATCATTACCAAAGCATCCATGCGTGTGTGCTATCTTGCTTCAGCTGTGTCTGAGTCTGTGCCACCACCGTGGACTGTAATGTAGCCCGCCAAGTTCCTCTGTCCATGGGATACTCCAGGCAAGAATACTAGAGTGGGTTGCTGCTCTCCTCCAAGGGAAATTCCTGATTCAGGGATTGAACCTGGGCCTCCTGCATAGCAGTAGATTTTTTACTGTCTGAGCCACCAGGGAATCATGTATATGTATAACTGAATCCTTTGCTGTACACTTGAAACTAACACAGCATTGTAAATCAACCATATTCCAATAATATTTAAAAAAAAAAATAGAATGGTATTAAGAAGTGGGGCATTTAAGAGGTGACTGGGTCCAAAGGGTGGAGCCCTCATGATTGGAATAGTGCCTTTATAGAAGAGAACCCACCCCTGCTTTGCCCTTTCCCCAACATGAGGATACAGTGGGATGACCATCTTCTATGAACCAGGAGCCCTCATTAAATACCAAGTCTGTCTATGGCTGTAATACCCTGAATGTGCTGATCTCATTTGAGCTGAAAAGCTCAGAGGGTCAGGCCTGCTTAGTACTTGGATAGGAGATACTAAATCTTCAGGCCCCTTAATCTGGGACTTTGTAGCTTCCAGAACTGTCAGAAATGAATTTCTGTTTCTATAAGCTACGCAGGTGATGGTCTTCTCTTATGGTAACTGGAAGGGACTAAGAAAATATCTATTTCATTTAGGGTATGTATTTACATCCTCTTACTATTAACAGATTAGCTGATGTACTATTTAAAAATAATACAGTTACCTCAAAGCTCTCTCTGGGAGACCATGGGTTTTTTCATGGGCTTAATCGCCAATGTATCCTCAGCTCCTAAGACAGGACCCAATAAAAAGGGAAGTATTCAACAAATACTCAGTAAGTGAACAAAATGACTCAATCTAAGACTCAAGCAAACTGGCTCAATCTAAATCCCTCTGCATAATATAAAATTTCTTAGAGTTTAAGGTAGACATCCCAGTTTTCAGTCAATCCTTCACCTTGCCCTGGAGAAACAGAACTGATACATATATACATGTCCCATAGCCCACCAAACCAGTATTAGCCCTGTTTGTTCACAGGAACCTTCCACATACAAATTGTATACTTAGAAACTTCACCTACTTATTTCTTCTCCTTCATTCAACTGACACAACAGAGCAATTGATGTGTTTGTGTTTGGGTTAACATCAGATTATGCCTCAGTATCAATGCATATATTTAACTGGATGAGCATAACATGGGTTCCTGGTCTCAGCATTTATAGAGTTTCTCTCAGTATAAACTTTTCAGCCACCATCTGATCTAGAAATTTTTGCTCAACAATTTCTAACTTTTACACATAACATGTCTTGAGTTTTTTTCCTAGCGGTTTTCTGTGACACAAAATAAAACGTAATTGACTACTGAAGGCACAATCACGCTCACTGCGTTCTTAAGGGTTCTGTCCCCTGCAGACCCTCTGTCATCTCCTGCGGGTGCACACCTGCCCACAGGTGGTCCCATTATGATGATGTTCCTATTTGCTAGGAGCTCACTGATGTTGACTGACGGCTGAAGGGCCATGGAAGGCACCTGCACAGCCACCAAATTAACAAGGTTCTTCTCCCGCATGCCATCACTTGTCTGTGAGGCAGTTTTCCCCCGCTTCATTGCATCTCCATGGTGCTCTCTTGTGTGTATTTTCTTATGTTTACCAAGGCAAGACATGTAGGCAAAAGCTTTCCCACACTCATTGCAGGTATAAGGTCTCTCTCCCGTGTGAGTCCTTTGATGGACAATGAGCTTTTGCTTTGTAGTGAAGGCTTTCCCACAGTCACTGCATTCAAAGGGTTTCTCTCCTGTGTGAATTCTTTGATGTTTAATGAGACCTGACTTCTGGGAACAGGATTTTCCACACTCACTACACACGAAAGGAGTCTTTCCGGTGTGAAATCTCTGATGGGCGATGAGGCAGGTCTTCTGGATGAAGCCTTTTCCACACTCATTGCATGTGTAAGGTTTCTCACCTGTGTGAATTCGCTGATGTACAATGAGATTTCCCTTCTGGATGAAGCCCTTTCCACAGTCACTGCAGATATACCGTTTCTCTCCGGTGTGGGTTTTCTGATGTATATTGAGCCGTGATTTCTTGAGAAAGGCTTTGCCACAATCAGTGCACAGGTAAGGTTTCTCTCCTGTGTGCGTTCTCTGATGTTCAGTGAGCATGAATTTTCTAGAGAATGCTTTGTCACAAAGATTACATCGATGGGGCTTCTCTCCTGTGTGAATTATCTGATGATCAGTGAGCCAAGACTTTTTGATGAAAGCTTTCCCACATTCACCACATATATGAGGCTTCTCTGTTTTTTTAGTTTTCTGATGCTCATTGAATGGGGATTTGGAGCTGATGAGTTTTTGACTTTGGGGAAATTTAATTTCAGGATGAAACTGTTCACTGTCAGCATGGCGACAGGATTTCTCATCTCCAGTAAGCTCATTGGAGCTCTTTATTTCAGAGCTGAGGTGTTGAGAAAGTAAAGTTAAATTTGATTTCATACCTGTTCCATGTAAGTCAAACACAGCATGACGGTGCCTGAGCAGAAAATGAGTTATGCTCTGATGAACAGCATTTTCTAGTGGGTTCTGTTCATGCCATTGTTCTAGTTTCTTCTCCATGTTCTCATTTTGTAAGTGCTCCAGCAGGTGGTCATCAAATTTCCAGACTTCTAGGAAAGAGAAGAAAAATGAATTTCCTAAAAATACCTTGATGTGAGGAATCTTTCTGGGGATGTTCTTATAAGTATAAATAAAATTCTATGTTTAATGTTCCCGGCACATTGGAACAGAGCCACAGACTAGCCAAAAGGAAAAAGTAGTCAGTATAAAACTCAGGGTTGGATAATTCACGATGAATAAATATAGATTTGAATACCTTTTAAACACTAGCCTTACAGACATGCAGAGACTGTAAAATACAAGCAGTGTTCTGTGAGAAGGAGCCCAGAGGTTGCAGGGCACCTTATCTGCACTGTGATATGGACTCATGCAGTCCACAGATCCTGACTGCTGACCACGGTGGACCAGGAACGATGCCAGTGTTGGGTAGTCACAAACACATGCCACAGGTGTACAGAGCCCACGCTGTAGCAGGATAAAACCACTTCACGGGGCAGAGACAGAACATGAAGAAAACAGCTACAGGCTGTGAAAACTGGTGGGAAGGAGCGATGGAGAGGGAGAGAGGTGGAGGAAATCTGGCTCGGTTTGGATGAAGAGAGGCCTCCCCATGGATCCAGTGTTGTTGTTGGCATGAGGGGAATGAAGAGAATGACACAGGGACTTCCCTGGCAGTTTAGCCATTAAGCCTCTTCACTTCCAGTACAGGAGGCTTAGGTTCAATCCCCAGTGTGTTAGTCGCTCAGCCGTGTTCGACTCTTTTGCGATCCTATGGACTGGAGCCTGCCAGGTTCCTCTGACCATGGAATTCTCCAGGCCACAATTCTGGAGTGGGTTGCCATTCCCTTCTCCAGGAGATCTTCCCAACCCAGGGATCGAACCCAGGTTTCCTGCATTGCAGGTGAATTCTCTACCATCTGAGTAAGATTCCACATGTCTTGCAGCAAAAATTTTTAAAAAGAAGGGAAAAAGAGAAGAAAGAAAATGACACAGCAGAGAACTGCAAGCACATCTAAGTTACAATCTGCACCTCGGAGAGCTGCTCCTTTCCTAAAAGAGGAGCCCTGGCTCACACTAGTCCATTCAGTTCAGTTCAGTTCAGTTCAGTCGCTCAGTCGTGTCCGACTCTCCGCGACCCCATGAATCACAGGACGCCAGGCCTCCCTGTCCATCACCAACTCCCGGAGTTCACTCAAACTCATGTCCACAGAGTCGGTGATGCCATCCAGCCATCTCATTCTCCGTCGTCCCCTTCTCCTCCCGCCCCCAACCTTTCCCAGCATCAGAGTCTTTTCCAGTGAGTCAACTCGTCGCATGAGGTGGCCAAAGTATTGCAGCTTCAGCATCAGTCCCTCCAATGAACATCCAGGATTGATCTCCTCTAGAATGGACTGGTTGGATCTCCTTGCAGTATAAGGGACTCTCAAGAGTCTTCTCCAACACCACAGTTCAAAAGCATCGATTCTTCGGCGATCAGCTTTCTTCACAGTCCAACTCTCACATCCATACATGACCACGGGAAAAACCATTGCCTTGACTAGACGGACCTTGGTTGGCAAAGTAATGTCTCTGCTTTTTAATATACTATCAAGGTTGGTCATAACTGAACACTAATCCATTATGCAACTTAATTTCATCACAGCACTTTTCACCACCTAGACATACTATTTATCATAAATTTTGATAAGTTCATGTCTCAGTCTCTTAAAACAAAAGCTCTTGGTCTGTTTTTTCAACTGCTGTGTTTGTGTGTGTGTTAGTTGTTCAGTCATATCCAACTCTTTGCAACCTCACGGACTGCAGCCCAGCAAGCTCCTCTGTCCATGGAATTGCCCAGTGGTTTGGAGTGGGTTGCCATTTCCTTCTCCAGGGGTCTTTCCAACCCAGGGATTGAACCTGGGTCTACTGCCTTGCAGGTGAATTCTTTCCTGTCTGAGTGGCTCAGACTGCTGTAACGTTCCAGTTTACACTTCACTATCAAAAAAGTTCATAGAGGAAGCAATCAAGGAAGCTATTCCATGTATGGAACAGACTGGAAGGTTTAGGAAGATGAAAATCTCTGTGTGAATAAGATGATCTGTCATGACGATCACAGAAAAGAGAATTTGGCAGGAGACACAAGTTTGATCCCTGATACGGGAAAACCCGACACGCAGGGGAGCAACAAAGCCCATGGGCCACAACTATCAAGCCTGTCCTCTAGCACCTGGGAACTGCAACAACTGAAGCTCTTGAGCTCTAGAGCCCGTGCTCCACAACAAGAGAAGCCACTGCAATGAGAAGCCTGTGCACCAAAGCTAGGGAGTAGCCCCCTTTGCCGCAACTTCGCCGCAACTAGAGAAAAGCCAGCATGCAGCAACAAAGACAAAGCACTGCCAAAAATAAACGTTTTTTTTAAAAAGTCTTCTCTGTGGCGAGAGGTCCTGGAAGGGGGAATTTCCTAGAAAATGAGGTGGAAGAGTATGGAGAAGGAAAAGATATGAAAATGGTAGGAAAAAGAACACTCAGTTCAGTTCAGTTCAGTCGCTCAGTCGTGTCCGACTCTCCGCGACCCCATGAATCACAGCACGCCAGGCCTCCCTGTCCATCACCAACTCCCGGAGTACACTCAAACTAGGCAAACAAAAATCAAGATGGCAGTAAGATAAAGAAACAGATCTCAGAAGACACAGACTATTTCCTAAAAAGGGATATATTCTTCTCTAAACTCCTACAATACTTCGACCCCCTGATGCGAAGAGCTGACTCATTTGAAAAGACCCTGATGCTGGGAAAGACTGAAGGCGAGAGGAGAAGGGGACGACAGAGGATGAGATGGTTGGATGGCATCACCGACTCGATGGACATAAGTTTGAGTAAACTCTGGGAGTTGCCAATGGACAGGGAGGCCTGGCGTGCTGCCGTCCATGGGGTCACAAAGTCGGACACGACTGAGCAACTGAACTGAACTGAAACTCCTACAAAAAAAAAATTCTGATGCCAGGAGAGAAATGCAGGGAGGCACTGTTCACCCGTCCTTCAACCCCCTCGCAGCTGCGGCTCTTCTCTGACAGTGTCATCTCCACAGCCTGTCCCCCTGCTGGTCTCTCACTCACCTGAACGGCTTCGACAGTGCATTTCATCATCCATCGTCCATGGTTCTCCTTGATCCAATTTGGAGAGTACCTCTGGTGTGCTTGCTTGAAAACCTGTTCATGGGAAATGACAGACTATTTAGGCCCAGTGAGTTCGCCCTGGGGTCTGTGAACACGGCAGAATGCTACATGTGAGGCCAAAACAATTTCACAACCTACAGAGTCAAGGCTTTTCTTGCAGGAGAAGAGAGAATACACCCACTTCTCTTCTGCCAGAGAGGACACCGAGCATCACAGACACTCCAGAGCTTTCAGAAGCTGAGAAAGGAAAGGCCACTGACTGGGAACCTGGTCAGTGACCCAGGGGAGCCGTCCTCACCCGCAGACACCAGGTTGCTATAGTTCTCCAGCATCACGTCCCGGTACAGGGCCTTCTCATCAGGAGCCAGGAGCTGCCACTCCTCCCATGTGAAGTCCACGGCCACATCACCAAATGTGATGGTTTCCTGTAATAAGAGAGGTGTGTAATGATGATGTCATCTTGATGATATGGAAGAAATGTTAAAGGTGTCCTGCTCATTTCCACTTTACAGGCTGCACTGAGATATCCAGTAGGGCTTTTATTTTAATGTATCATTAAAGAAGCAAATGCCAAATATAATATTCTCTGTGTAGTCAGCCATCCATTCATTTATCCAATTGGAATTTTCTATAGTATGTAGAACTAAATCTTCTTGTTAAGCTAGAAACAGTACATTCTCACATATATACGTGTGTATATATATAACAGGAAAAGATATACAAATTTATACTTTATAGAATAATGAAAATGATTTTTTACAGGTTTCTACAAACCCACTGGGGAACAAAGGAAAGAATAAAACAAATCAAAAGTCACCTGGGCCTGGATCATTTTCTTCTGTTCTCTGAAAACACCTGGCAACCGGGAGACTCTGTCGATGTGTCTCGTGATCTGCTCTCAATTTCTGTTCTGAAACTTATCTTCAACCAAGGATAGCCCAAGAAAATGCTGCTACCAAATCGTGTAACTTCTTCCTCTTTCGACTGATTCTTTTGCTCCTGGGGACTCAGGACCTTGGGTGGAGGAGAAAATTCAAGCTGAGGGTCCATTTCCTCTGGGCCCAGAGGCTATTGCTACTCCTGGGTGCTCATCTTAACCCAATGCCCACAGCATGGCCGAGTGTCCCTTTACTGGCAGCCCCAGATTTTATACTTCTGGCCAAAAAAGCCTAAGCTTCTGAGTGTGACGGAGGAAGTGTTCCTTTGTTCCATGAACTTCAAGTGGGGTGACTGTCAAATGAGATGAGGGACAAGAGTGCCATCCAGCAGCAGGCCTCAGGAGCAGGAGAATCGCAGGCACTTCAGTTATACAAAAGGGACCACACAGGAAGGGAGGCACTGGGCACTATTTCCTTTAAACCATGTGCGCTCAGGGACCTACTAAAAATTTTTATACATCCCGTGACTACACACACTTCATTTTGAAAACCACCATACTGCTCAAACCAGAAACGCTTTGTTATAAAAAATACTGGTAATATCTTAGAAGGTTTTAAATACATAAGAAATTAAAATACAAAATAATCGTATATAAATGAAGTTGAAGTGCTCTAAGACTACTATGTTGTCAGAAGAAAATATAAAAGCACTAATTAACATAAGAATTTGACAAACAAAAATTATATGTCCTACGTACTCTCCAGTGTCATAATGAACACTAACAAGTCTCTTAAAACACAGTTTGTGGTGCTATCAGAAGAAGGAGATGTAATAACAAGAAACTCATCCACAACAAGGTGCGATTCTGACACCAATTTGATACGTAGTTCTGTTTTAACATATCACAAAGCAATTCTACAACACCGGCTGGATGTCCTACACTTCAACTCAATTCTGCCACTATGTGCCTGGAGATAATATCATACTTCATGAGTTAAAGGCTCAGTCCTATGAGACTGGCTTCTACGCTCTGCTTCAAGTGCAAACACAAGTCCAGGTTGTCACCTGTGCTTCCAAGCAACTGGCCACAGATTGCAGGATCCAATGACCCCCTCCTTGGGTTGATTCATTTGCTAGAGGAGGGAATTCTGTGGAGGTCCAGTGGCTAGGACTCAGTGCTTCTACTGCAGGGGGCGTGGGTTCCATCCCTGGTCAGGAAACTAAGATCCCACATGCTGTGTGGCACGGCCAAAAACGAAACAAAACAAAACCAAGACCAAAAACAAAACAAACAAAAATATGCTAGAATGGTTCCCAGAATTCAGAGAAACATTTTAGGTATTATATTTACTTACAAAAAGATGTAATTCAGGAACAGGCATATGGAAGAGGTGCCTGCCCAGGACAGGGTAAGTGTGGAAGGGTGAGGAGTGCCCCCTACAGGAGGGTCACTCTCCCTGCATCTCCACATGTTCACCAAGCCAGAAGCAACTTCACTCTGAAGAAAACATCTAAGAAATATATCCCTCCAAAAATCTGGGGCATCCCTCCAAAAATATGGGTTAAACCAGAGGACACTGTCATGAATCTCCATAGTAACATTATCGGACACGACTGAGCAACTGAACTGAACTGAACATTATTCATAATAAACCGAAATGCAAGCAACACAAATTTCAGTTGGAAAATCATATATTCAAACAATAGAATGTTATGGAAAAACAACAGTCTTTGCTCAGCTTTCAAGCTAAGAATGCCTTTTACATCTTTCAAGGATAATAAAACAAAAATAAAGACATATACATGAGAGAACGGTGGCATGCAAACCACAAAATATTTACTATGTGGATATTTATATATTTGCATAATCTTGTTACACGGGGTGGGGGGGAGTACATCTTTGTGCAAGAACATAAATGAGTCTCACAAATATTGAGTCTGACATTAAAAAAAGTGCATGATGTGGAGAAAACTCTAATTTGAAAAGCTACAGGCATCCCGATGTTCATAGCAGAACTGCTTACAATAGCCAAGACGCAGGTGCAACCCAAGTGTCCTTCAACAGATGAGCAGATAAGGAAGATATGTTGTATACACATATACAGTTGAAAACAGGCAAAACTAAATAAACTGTAATGAAGGCATGAATAATTACAACACCATAAAGAAAACCTGAAGCAATAAGTTAATGTTAGAAAACTGGGCCAAAATTTTTCAACAATATCATTATCAACATGAAAAAAGAGATCAAGTCCTTACTTCTTTAAAAGAAAAAAATGCTTCTCTAGAAACCCCAAAGCACATTTCTACATACGTAGTTGGCTAGAACCGCCCCATATACATAAGCTCTTTTCTTAGTACTAACTCAATCACTAGCAATGGGAACTTAAACCACATGATTGGCTGAGACCAGTCAGGACTTCCCAATAAATTGGGATATGGGTGACCTTGCCAAAAGGCAAGATAATTAAACAAAATGAAGATTCTGTTAGCAAAGGACAAAGTTTTCACATATGTCAAGGAGGTAAGTAACGGTGTGAGTTGCTCAGTCGTGTCCGACTGTTTGCATCCCATGGGCTGTAGCTGCCAGGCTCCTCTGTCCATGGAATTCTCCTGGCAAGAATACTGAAGCGGGTTGCCATTTCCTTCTCCAAAGTAATGGTGCTGTTGCAATATATCGTTATTAGGAGGTGAGTGCAAGTGTTGGCAAAATTTTCTGCAAAAAGTAGACGGATTTTCAAATTTGCAGGCCAAAATGTCTCTGTCACTATATACTCTTATTTTTGTTGTGCGAAAGCCACACAGACAATATAAGACAGATTGGCATTGCTGGTTCAGTCTCTCCTTCTATAGTCAACTTCTTGATTAAAAGCTAAACACCAGGATAACCAAGGTCCTACAGTATAGCACAGGGAGCTATATTCAATGTCCTGTCATAAATCATAATGGAAAAGAATATTAAAGAGAATATATATATACACATATATAAAACTGAATCACCTTGCTATACAGTAGAAATTCCCAATGTTGTAAACCAACTATACTTCAATAAATTTAAAAAGAAAAACACACATACACAAAAGATAAAATACAGATGGTTTGAAACTATTGCCCCTGGGATGTACGGTCTTCTGTCTCTTCCTTATGAACCCGAAGGACACCCTCATGTGATACAGGGTGTCTGGTACAGACACCCTCATGTGATGACCCAGGCACCCCCTACCCCGCCATCACTGAGCCCCGAATTAAATCCCCAATCTGAATCCGACACTGCGATCGTCGTCATTGCCACCTGTACGCCCTGCAAGAAGAGTGATCCACAGAACCCAAGCCCTGGAAACTGGAAGAAGGGCACTGATCTCTACAGAATCTAATAATACTGACCCTCAGGACACCCCCAACGCAAACCACACACAAACTCCGCGTCTGGTTCCCAAATCCAGTACCCACCTGGTTTCCCTTAAATACAACCACCTCGGCACTTCTGCCGTATGCCTCTGCCCTCTGGAGATAATCCCAGGGGTCCAGAAGGCACCAAGTCCATGTATCACCCTGGGCGAAACAAGACCACTACTGTGACGACAAAAAAAAAAAAAAGGAAGAAAATCCAGGAACAAAAATCACACACTAAACAGATTTTCCCCAGACCCACTGGAACCTAAACGCCCTCCTACTTCGGTGAACTGCTTTGACGTCTAGACCTGTCTACGGATGCCGAGGTGGATCTGGGCGGTCACTGGAGCCGAAGAACCAACTTCCGTTACGTCCTAGACAGGCAATATGTCTGCGCCCAGCTCACAACTCCCTCCCGCCAAGGGGGCGGCCATGTTGGCACACCTGACGTACGGAAAGTCCAGGGATGGATTTGGAGGCCAGGAGCTGGGATGGCCTGGAGGGTGAGGAGCCACTGACATTCTCTCATTTCCTCACATTTCAGCTCTTGCAGAAAATAGATACGTTTTCAGTCTCAAGCTTCGTGAGGCAAAAATAATGCCGGCTAAGGAAAAGAAAGTGATGAAAGTGAAAGAGGAGAGTGAAAAGTTTGGCTTGAAGCTTAACATTCGGAAAACGAAGATCATGGCAGCTGGTCCCATCACTTCATGGGAAATAGATGGGGAAACAGTGGAAACAGTGTCAGACTTTATTTTTTGGGGCTCCAAAATCACTGCAGATGCTGATTGCAGCCAGGAAATTAAAAGATGCTTACTCCTTGGAAGGAAAGTTATGGCCAACCTAGAGAGTATATTTAAAAGCAGAGACATTACTTTGCCAACAAAGGTCCGTCTAGTCAAGGCTATGGTTTTTCCCGTGGTCATGTATGGATGTGAGAGTTGGACTGTGAAGAAAGCTGATCACCGAAGAATTGATGCCTTTGAACTGTGGTGCTGGAGAAGACTCTTGAGAATCCCTTGGACTGCAAGGAGATCCAACCAGTCAATTCTAAAGGAGATCAATCCTGGGTGTTCATTGGAAAGACTGATGCTAAAGCTGAAACTCCAATACTTTGGTCACCTCATGCGATGAGTTGACTCACTGGAAAAGACTCTGCTGCTGGGAGGGATTGGGGGCAGGAGCAGAAGGGGACGACAGAGAATGAGATGGCTGGATGGCATCACCGACTCTGTGGACATGAGTTTGAGTGAACTCCAGGAGTTGGTGATGGACAGGCAGGCCTGGTGTGCTGTGATTCATGGGGTCACAAAGAGTCGGACACGACTGAGCGACTGAACTGAACTGAGAGGTGCTTTCAGAAGGCTGGTCATGGAAGTAAATACGGCCTCAGCATACATTATCCCTATTTTGTATAAATTTCTGTATAAATTATATACAATTATATACAATATACAATTTTGTATAAATTATATATGTAAATTGTATAAATGTTTGTATAAATCCGTATTTTTATACTCTGTATGAAAAAAAAAAAATTCCAGAGAGGTAGGAGTTCACTGGTTGGCTTGGCAGCGAAGAACACACTCCAAGAAAGGGAAAAGAAAATACATCTGGTAAACGGACTCCAAGGAGAGCTTCCAGAGGGAAAATAGCTTGCAGAATGCTGATTTTAAGAAGAGAAAAAAGATTTCCAGAAACTGCTACAGTATGGGGCTGGTCATTAATGAGGGAAAAGAGCGGCAGGGGCCACCCACGTTGTTGCTGGGGGTGGGGGCTCGGGAAAAGGCCATTAATGGTGTGGAGTCAATGGGAAAAGCTCGACCTGAATCCATCCCGCCATAAGGGAAGTGTGGCGATGGGGACAGTAATCGAAGATTTACAGCAAAGAACATCAAAATTAGGTGTGCATCAGGCTGTTGTGAAACTAGGCCGTGGTTAAAAGAAACAGTCCTGAAATATTCTCTAGTTACCAATATTATGATTGGGGGCTTCCTTTAGTACTTAAGGGTTGGCTCAAGTCGTATCCAGAAAAGCTTGGGGTGGAGAGCCTTCCCTATTATTACTAAAGCATGCATATGTGTGCTAAGTCGCTTCAGTGGAGTCCCACTCCTTGCGATCCTGTGGACTTTAGATCACCAGGCTCCTCTGTCCGTGGGATTCTCCACGCAAGAATACTGGAGTGAGTTGCTTTGCTCTCCTCCAGGAGATTTTCCCTACCTAGGGATTTAACTCGGAGAAGGCAATGGCAAGCCACTCCGGTACTCTTGCCTAGAAAATCCCATGGATGGAGGAGCCTGGTAGGCTGCAGTCCGTGGGGTCGCTAAGGGTCGGACACGACTGAGCGACTTCACTTTCACTTTTCACTTTCACACATTGGAGAAGGAAATGGCAACCCACTCCAGTGTTCTTGCCTGGAGAATCCCAGGGACGGGGGAGCCTGGTGGACTTCTGTCTATGGGGTCACACAGAGTCGGACACGACTGAAGTGACTCAGCAGCAGCAGCAGCAGCAGCAGGGATTTAACTGGAGCCTCATGTCTCCTTCCAGGAGAAGGCAATGGCACCCCACTCACTTTTCACTTTCATGCTTTGGAGAAGGAAATGGCAACCCACTCCAGTGTTCTTGCCTGGAGAATCCCAGGGACGGGGAGCCTGGTGGGCTGCCGTCTATGGGGTCACACAGAGTCGGACACGACTGAAGCGACTTAGCAGCAGCAGCAACATGTCTCCGGCGTTGGCAGGTGGGTTCCTTACCACTAGCTCCACCTGGAGCTTCCCTGATAGCTCAGTTGGTTAAGCATCCGCCTGCAATGCAAGAGACTCCGGTTCCATTCCTGGGTTGGGAAGATCTCCTGGAGAGGGGATAGGCTACCCACTCCAGTATTCCCTGGCTTCCCTTGTGGCTCAGCTGGTAAAGAATCTGCCCACAATGTGGGAGACCTGGGTTTGACCCCTGGGTTGGGAAAATCCCCTGGAGAAGGGAAAGGCTACCCACTCCAGTAACATCGGACACAACTGAGTGACTTTCACTTTCCACGTGGGACACCCAATAAATTACTATTACTAGGCTTTTTCTTCAAAGGACTTATCACGTGGTGACACAGTATCTATTGACTGTCTCTTCTTCACTATGCTGTAAGACCCATAAGGGGTATTCCCTTGCCTGTATTGGTCTCTGATGTATCTTCAGTGTGGAGTACACTGTCTTGCACAGTGTTGTTGCTTTAAAATATATCTGAAGGAGTGAATTATCCAATAACCCAACATTTCAGATTGAATTCCAAGACAGCCACAGCATGGCAAATTTCCATTTCCTTTCCTGTGAATAAGATGCAAATGTTTATAACTTGGATAGGTGGATAACTACAGGGTAGTTGGGAAATTAAGGGAAAGTAGGGCTTCCCTGGTCGCTCAGACAGTAAAGAATCCGCCTGCAATGTGGGAGTTCTGGGTTCAGTCCCTGGGTCTGGAAAATCCCCTGGAGGAGGGCATGGCAACCAACTCCAGTATTCTTGCCTGGAGAATTCCATGGACAGAGGAGGCTGGTGGGCTATAGTCCATAAGATCACAAAGGATTGGACACAACTGAATTGACTTAGCACTCAGGATAGTGAGAGGCCAAGAGCCCCACTCTCAGAAGAGGGAGGAAGAAGAGAAGCACGTCTCAGTTCAGCAGTTAACAGTGAAGCTGGAATTTTTGAAATGGCGGCAGCTCTCAAGAGTTTTGAGAGCTTTGCCCTGAAGACAAAGTTTCTTCACCACATCCTTTAAGAATGTCACCTGCCATCGCCTCTATTTTCCTTCTATATTAGCCTCCATTCTTAGGCATGAAACCAGTCAATCCTAAAGGAAATCAACCCTGAATATTCATTGGAAGGACTGACGCTGACCCTCCAATACTTTGGCCACCCAATGCAGAGATGACTCATTGGAAAAGCCCCTGATGCTGGGAAAGATTGAGGGTACGAGAAGGGGGAGACAGAGGATGAGATGGTTAGATAGCATCACCGACTCGACAGGAATTTGAGCAAACTCTGGGAGATAGTGAAGGACAGGGAAGCCTGGCATGCTACAATCCATGGGGTCACAAAGAGTTGACATGACTCAATGACTGAACAACTGAGAAACTGCAATTCTTGTCCTTTCTATCTGAGGATCCTCTTTCATTTAGCTTTTCCCAGTTTATACTGAGTCTCTAATCACACACAATTTAGAAGACGGCTATGTTCTTTAGAACTGTCTTCCAGTGGTTCACTCCCTTCAATGACAAAAACTGATTAGTCCATTAGCTTGTTCATTCAAGTCCCAAAAAAATAATTGGTTTTTATTTTTCTGTGCTGGGAAATGTAACTTTCTAGGATGATGGAAATGATGATAGATTTCTCTCAGTATGTACTTTTCAGCCATATCACTCAGTTCAGTTGCTCAGTTGTGTCCGACTCTTTGTTACCTGTGGACTGCAGCACGCCAGGCTTCCCTGTCCATCACCAACTCCTGGAGCTTGCTCAAACTCATGTCCCTTGAGTCAGTGATGCCATCCAACCATCTCATCCTCTGTTGTCCTCTTCTTCTCCTGCCTTCAATCTTTCCCAGCATCAGGGTCTTTCTAATGAGTTAGCTCTTTGAATCAGAGGTGGTCAAAGTATTGGAGTTTCAGCTTCAGCATCAAAGGACAATCAATCAAGTCCTTCCAATGAATATTCAGGATTCATTTCCTTTTGGATTGACTGGTTGGATCTCCTTGCAGTCCAAGGGACTCTCAAGAGTCTTCTCCAACACCACAGCAGCAATTCTTCAGCACTCAACCTTTTTTATGGTCCAACTCTCACATCCATGCATGACAACTGGAAAAACCATAGCTTTGACTAGACGGACCTTTGTCAGCAAGGTAATGTCTCTGCTTTTTAATACGCTGTCTAGGTTGGTCATAGGTTTTCTTACAAGGAGCAGGTGTCTTTTAATTTCATGGCTGCAGTCACCATCTGCAATGATTTTGGAGCCCAAGAAAATAAAATCTGTCACTGTTTCCACTGTTTCCCCACCTATTTGCCATGAATTGATGGGACCGGATGCCGTGATCTTAGTTTTCTGAATGTTAAGTTTTATGCCAGCTTTTTCACTCTCTTCTTTCACCCTCATCAAGAGGCTCTTTAGTTCCTCTTCGCTTTCTGCCATAAGGGCAGTGTCATCTGCATATCTGAGGTTATTGATATTTCTTCCAGCAATCTTGATTCCAGCTTGTGCTTCATGCAGCCCAGTATTTCACATAATGTACTCTGCATATACGTTAAATAATCAGGGTGACAATATACAGTCTTAGAAAATTCTTAAAGAGATGGGAATACCAGACCACTTTATCTGCCTCCTGCAAAACCTGTAAGCAGGTCAAGAAGCAGCAGTTAGAACTGGATGTGGAACAATGGGCTGGTTCAAAATTGGGGAGGAAATATGTCAAGCCTCTGAATTGGGAAAGATTGAAGGCAGGAGAAGGGGAAGACAGAGGACAAGATGGTTGGATGGCATCACTGACTCAATGGACATGAGTTTGAGCAAGCTCCAGGAGATGGTGAAGGACAGGGAAGCCTGGCATGCTGAGTCACTGAACAACAATATATTGGAACACCTTTTGTACAGAAGGCCAAGGGGACAGGTTTGGGGACCAGGAACCAGGGATGAATGAGATGGTGACAAGCCAGTGAAGTTATCTCATTTGCTGGCACTTAAGTTGTTCAGAAAATTAGTTGATTTTCGGGGACTCAGGTTTGCAAAGCAAATAAGAAGCTACCTAAACAGGGTTCGACAGACTAGGCAGAAAAGTAATAGTGCCATGGCCTTTATTTTACACTTTGTAATTTAAAAGGAGACCCAAGTTCAATCCCTGAGTTGGAAAGATCCCCTGGAAAAGGGAATGGATGCTGGGAAAGATTGAGGGCAGGAGGAGAAGGGGATGATAGAGGATAAGATGGTTGGATGGCATCACCGACTCGATGGACATGGGTTTGGGTGGACTCTGGGAGTTGGTGATGGACAGGGAGGCCTAGTGTGCTGCGGTTCATGGGGTCGCAAAGAGTCAGACATGACTGAGTGACTGAACTGAACTGAACTGAACCCACTCCAGTATTCTTGCCTGGAGAACTCCATGGACAGAGGAGCCTGGTGGGCTACAGTCCATGTGGAAAGGACTCGTCAGAGTCACTTGGATAGCAAAGAGATCAAACCAGTCAATCCTAAAGGAAATCAACCCTGAATATTCACTGGAAGGACTGATGTTGAAGCTGAAGCTCCAATACTTTGGCCACCTGAGGCAAACAGCTATCTCATTGGAAAAGACCCTGATGTTGGGGAAGATTGAAGGCAAAAAAAGAGGGTAGCAGAGGATGAGATGGGTAGATAGCATCACTGATGCAAGGGACATGAATTTGAGCAAACTCTGGGAGACAGTAAAGGACAGGGAAGCCTGGCATGCTGCCCTCTATGGGGTCACAAGAATCAGACACGACTTATCAACTGAACAACAATTAAAGAGGAGGGGGACGAGTTTCAACAGGGACTAAGGCTTCCGGTGTTGGTTCCCCAGCAGAGAAAGGACTGGAGAGAAATGGCAGTGCATCCAGTAAACAGACATCCCCAAAAAGCTTTGTAGGAAAATTTCTTTCAGGAAGTATCTTTTAGGTCAGAATAAGATTTCGAGGAACCGACACAGTGTGGAATAAGTCATCACGTTTCAAAAGAAAAGAGCAGCTGGGATGAAGCTTAAATTTTGATTGGGAAAGGCCACTAAAACTTAGGCCAGTGAAGGTCTGGAGACAATGAGAATGGCACAACCAGAACTGAGAGGCCAAAAGTATTAAGGTCAATAGCTATTTGGCCAAGACACTAAGATAATTCCATGGGTTTAGTCTTTTCAACAAAGGATGCTGGGAAACTTGTATACTTATTTGCAGAAAAATAACTTCAGACCCTCAACTCTAATGATACACAAAATTTAACTCGAAATAGATCTCAGTCCTAAATATAAGAAGTAAAAGTGTAAACTTAAAGAAGCAAACGGGAGACAAATTTCATGAACCTAAGGGAGCCAAAGGGTTCTGCAGCAAGACAATAAAGGCTGAGCCGTAAAATAAATGAGTGGAGTGAGAGATTGGGAGAAAATATTGACACATTTAACATCTGATAAAGGATATTCAGAATATATAAAGAGTACTCAAAATTTATCAAGTCAATTATCAAGTTATTTTGGGGGGTTATGAAAATTTCTACATACTAGATCATGGTGATGGACGCACAATCCTATTGTTAAATGTTAAATATTAACACAAATGTTAATATTGTGTTCAATGTTATTAACCTATTGTTAAATGTTAACACAAATGTTAATGTTGTGTTAAATTGTAACACAACTTATTAAATATCATTGAATTATACTACTTGAAAATGTTACATATAAATTATGCCCATAAACTGTTAAAATCAATTGCTGTTCTGTACTACAAAATTTATAAGGTATGGACATTTTAAAATACACCAGCTATAACTGCAAAATTATAAGGCTATTTAGGATTTTTAAAAATGGAGCTATCTGGGATATACAGGAAAAACTGTACAACAAATCTTGAAGTGATAATTTAAGAATATGGATAATTAGAGGGTCATAATATAAACTGAACATAACTGAATGACTTATGTTTTCAAGTATAACCCTATTTAATGCACATCTTTCATATATGGCTCAAGTTACTACCCTACTATTTCACCTATTATATGACTACAGACAATATAAATTATAGATACAACATTTTATAATATGGAAATGTATTTGTAATGAGAAATTAAATGATGAAACTAGATCAAACTTATTTTTTTACAGCTTTGAGATATAATTGATATAAATTATACCTATTTTATCTATGACAAACCCAGACATTGTTTTGAAAAGCAGTGACATTACTCTGCTGACAAAGGTCCATATAGTCAAGGCTATGGTCTTCCCAGTGGTCACATACGGGTATGAGAGCTTGCCAGTAGAGAAGGCAGATCACCAAAAATTTGATGGGTTTGAACTAGGGAGGTAGAGAAGACTCCTGGAAGTCCCTTGGACTGCAAGGAGACCAAACCAGTCAATATTAAGGGAAATTCAACCCTGAATACACTTTGAAAGGACTGATGCTGAAGCTGAAGCTCCAGTATTTTGGTCATCTGATGCGAACAGCAGACTCAATGGAAAAGTCCCTGATGCTGGGAAATATTGAGGACAGAAGGAGAAGACAGTGTCAGAGGATGAGACGGCTGGATGGCATCATCGATGCAATGGACGTGAACTGAGGCAAACTCTGGGAGGTGGTGAGAGGGAGGCCTGATGTGCTGCAGTCCATGGGGTCGCAAAGTCAGACATGACTGGGCAACTGAACAACAACGACAAATACCTATTTTAAATTTTTATTTGGAGAAAACTTCAGACTTACACAAAAGTCACAAAGTACTACAAAGAATGCATATATACCTTCATTTGACTTCCTCTCATGTGAATATTTTATATAACCATGGTGTGTGTGTGCTCAGTTGCATCTGACTCTTCACGGCCCCATGGACTGTATCCTGCCAGGCGCCTCTGTCCATGGGATTCTCCGGGCAAGAATACTGGGGTGGGTTGTCATGCCCTCTTCCAGGGGACCTTCCTAACCCAGGGATCAGACTCAATCCTCCTGCACCTCTTGCTTTGTGGACAGATTCTTTACCCAGTGAGCCACCTGGGTAGCCCCTATGTAATCATGATACATTTGTCAAATTGAGATATTAACATTGCTATGACACTCAACTAAATTCAGTTCAGTTCAGTTCAGTCGCTCAGTCGTGTCCGACTCTCCACGACCCCATGAATCACAGCACGCCAGGCCTCCCTGTCCATCACCAACTCCCGGAGTACACTCAAACTCATGTCCACAGAGTCGGTGATGCCATCCAGCCATCTCATTCTCCGTCGTCCCCTTCTCCTCCCGCCCCCAACCTTTCCCAGCATCAGAGTCTTTTCCAGTGAGTCAACTCATCGCATGAGGCCAAAGTATTGCAGTTTCAGCTTTAGCATCAGTGATTCCAATGAACATCCAGGACTGATCTCCTCTAGAATGGACTGGTTGGATCTCCTTGCAGTATAAGGGACTCTCAAGAGTCTTCTCCAGCACCACAGTTCAAAAGCATCGATTCTTCGGTGATCAGCTTTCTTCACAGTCCAGTTTCTATTTGGATTTCACAAGTTTTTCCACTACCATCCTCTTTCTGTCTCAGAATTCAACCCAGGGAAGAATACTGCCTTTAAACATCATGTTTCCCTGAATTCCCTTGTCCCATGACCATTCCTCACCCTTTTCTCTTTTTCCTGTCTTCAATTATTTTGAGGAGTACTGATCAGGTATTTGGGATATTGACTTTTTAAGTCGGCCTGTTTTCCTCATTAAACAAGGGTTATCCATGTTGGAAAAGACACCTCTGAATTGAAGTCCCTTTCTAATAACATCATGTCTAGGTGTATAGGCTATCAAAGGGACAACAAAGGTAATATTTGCCAGATTTTTCCACTGAAAATAGTGAAAAAGATTGACCAAAAAGAACCAACATATAGAGCTCACATCAACAGATTCCAAGATTTATAAACCTTCAGTAGTATCAGTGAAAGGATAAAACACAGAACAAAGGAATACAACAGAGATCCCAAGAAGACCCACGTAAGTCAGTTACACTCAAGTGTTTCACGTAGGTAAAAAGTTATTCAAAATGGAGAGAGAGAGACTTTTCAGCAAATAATGCTGGACCACTTAGAGGTCCATATGCCAAAAAAAAAAAAGGTGGGTTGGGGGTGTGGGTGCTGGGAATCTCAAAAGAATCTCAACACATTCATCCCATAAGCCCTATACTGGTAAAGAACTGATATCCAGAGCAGAGTTCTTAAAAGTCAAAAAGAGCCTGCTGAGCAGTGAATATTCCAATGAATATTCAGGGCTGCTTTCCCTTTGGATTCACTGGTTTGATCTCCTTGCTATCCAAGAACAGGAGCTGGATATTAAATTGCTAACCTATGGGAGAAGCCATGCTCATTAGTTTCACACCTTCCATCCAGTTTTCAATTACTGATTTTTGCAGAGCTTAACACATGTACCCTAAACCCTGACCAACAGAACCACTGATCATTAAACACTTCAGCTTAATCCTTATCAAAGGCCCCATCGCTAACACCCAGATTCCTCAGTGACTCAACACAAAGGAAATCCATGATATGGACACTGACACACATTCCCTCTTCACCGATCCCCCACAGACCCCTCACTGGGGATCCTAACCCAGAATCAGGCTCACCAGATTGAGCCCCCAAAGACTCCTTCGGTAGCTGCCAAAGCCTGAACCTGGTCCCAAACCAGTTCTGCTTCTAATATGTTCTCCCCATAGTGCATCTGCAGCTGTTGCTAGGGACCAGGAGGAGGTGTATCTGCTGAGGGCTCTGGATTAGTTTCCTGAGTTCTGGCCTCGCCAGGTTCTATGACATCACATGGCTCCGTGACCTCAGAGAGGTTCTGGCCTTTAGGATGGGAATGGCTTTAACAGCTGTTATCACTGTGCTGGGTGGAAAGACATGGAAATGTCATATGGGTACCCCACTGCCTTTGTCTCTTTGCAAGAGATGGTCACAGGTCACAGGCACCTTAAGTCTTCTGAGGCCGGCACCTTGCCAAGGCCAATGTGGTATGAGATGCGTTCTAGTCACCAGTTTGGGCAAAACTGGCAAGTTGATGGTGCCCTTGAGCCCTTAGGCAGTAACACCTTGAGTGCGGCCAGTTTGTCTGAAGTCTGATATTCTTGTGGAAGAAAAAAATATGCAGAGAGTTTCTGGTTGGATGAAAGGTTGAATTTACTTGAGGTCTATGTTGGAAAAATCTAGGCTTGTATTTCCTTTATTCACACTACTGCCACACTTGCAACACGTGTGACATGTCTGTCACCTCCTCTACACCAATTGGGTCCTTAAGTCTGACTCAGTTATAACCCTGTCTATGCAGAGATATTGCCAGACCCCAGAAGTAGAGGGCTCGGTCCTGTGAGAATGCTGCTGCCCCAGTACAGATGCCAGTTGTAAGTAGCAGGTCCCTAAGTTACCTACAACTTGTCTGACTTGACTCCAAATCTGAGATTTCCACAACCTCTGCTTCAGGTTCAATTAGTTTGCTAAAAGGGCTTCTCAGGTGGCACTAGTGGTGAAGAACCCACATGCCAATGCAGGAGATGTAAGGGACAAGGGTTCAATCCCTGGGTCAGGAAGATTTCCCTGGAGGAGGGCACGGTAACCCACTCCAGAATCCTTGCCTGGAGAATCCCACAGACAGCCTGTCAGTGGGGTCCACGAACTTTGCGACACTCCAGGGGGTTGCAAAGAGTCGGACATGGCTGAAGCAACTTAGCATGGCACAGCTGGCTGAAAGCTCCCAGAACTCAGTTTATTAAAGGAAACGATAAAGGACACAGATGAATGGCCAAATGAAGAGAAAAACAGGACTGGGAGGGTCTCGAGCACAGGAGCTTCTGCTCCTACGCTGTGCTGTGTTACTCTCCCCAGGCCTGTATGTGTTCACTCATCTAGAAGCTCTCCAAAGCACACACTATTGGGACTTTCCGGAGATTTCCTTACATAGGCATGATCAATTAGTAACTCTGTTTTTATCTCTTCTGTGCTCTCTGGAGGATGGGAAGTGGACTGAAAATTCCAAACTTCTAATCATGGCTTGATCTTTCTGGTGACCAGTCGCCATCCAGGAGCCCACCCACAGCCACATCAGTAGCATAAGAGACATTCCAGATGCTCTCATCATGTAGAATTTACAAGGGTTCAGGAGCTCTGTGCCAGAAACTGGTAGCACAGACCAGGTCAATTTTCTATTATTTCACAAGGTCAAACTCAAAAGGATATATGCTAAACAATTCTATTTTTTTAACACTCTCTAAATGAAAAAACATAGCTACAAAAAGATATGTGATGCCAAGGGTTAGGGTTGGGGAAAAGTTGTGACTATGAGGATGTACCATGAGGGAGTTTGTGTTGACAAAGCATTCTGAATTTTTACTGTGTTGTTGGTTATATGAACCTACATATATGATTGTTTCTTGAAGTGATATATAAAAATCAAACAAAACTGAGTGCATGGTAAAACTGGTGCAATCAACCCAATTATAGTTAACAGCACTGTAACAATTTCAGTTTCCTCTGTTTATGGTAAACTGTGTGCTTATATAACATTTTAGCTTTGGGAAGAGTGGGCTGAAAAGCATTTAGAAAATCTCTGGAATATTTCAGTTTTTGTGATTCTAAACTTATTTCAAATTTTAAAATTATAAAAATATCACATTTATATTAATTTTATAAACCCCCAAATGCTACTTATAAATTTGGTTCAGTTCAGTTCAGTCGCTCAGTCGTGTCCGGCTCTTTGCGACCCCATGAATCACAGCACGCCAGGCCTCCCTGTCCATCACCAACTCCCGGAGTTCACTCAAACTCATGTCCATCGAGTCGGTGATGCCATCCAGCCATCTCATTCTCTGTCGTCCTCTTCTCCTCCCACCCCCAATCCCTTCCAGCATCAGACTCTTTTCCAGTGAGTCAACTCATCGCATGAGGTGGCCAAAGTATTGGAGTTTCAGCTTTAGCATCAGTCCTTCCAATGAACACCCAGGACCGATCTCCCTTAGAATGGACTGGTTGGATCTCCTTGCAGTACAAGGGACTCTCAAGCATCTTCTCCTATACCACAGTTCAAAAGCATCAATTCTTCGGCCATCAGCTTTCTTCACAGTCCAACTCTCACATCCATACATGACCACTAGAAAAACCATAGCCTTGACTAGACGGACCTTTGTTGGCAAAGTAATGTCTCTGCTTTTTAATATGCTGTCTAGGTTGGTCATAACTTTCCTTCCAAGGAGTAACCATCTTTTAATTTCATGGCTGCAATCAGCATCCACAAGTGATTTTGGAGCCCAGAAAAATAAAGTCAGCCATTGTTTCCACTGTTTCCCCATCTATTTGCCATGAAGTGATGGGACCGGATGCCATGACCTTAGTTTTCTGAATGTTGAGCTTTAAGTCAACTTTTTCACTCTCCTCTTTCAATTTCATCAGGAGGCTCTTTAGTTCTTCTTCACTTTCTGCCATAAGGGTGGTGTCATCTGCATATCTGAGGTTATTGATATCTCTCCCAGCAATCTCAATTCTAGCTTGTGCTTCCTCCAGTCCAGCGTTTCTCATGATATACTCTGCATATAAGTTAAATAAGCAGGGTGACAATACACAACCTATTTGTACAGTTCTTCTGTGTATTCTTGCCACCTCTTCTTAATATCTTCTGCTTCTGTTAGGTCCATACCATTGCTGTCCTTTATCAATCCCATCTTTGAATGAAATGTTCCCTTGGTATCTCTAATTTTCTTGAAGAGATCTTTAGTCTTTCCCATTCTATTGTTTTCCTCTATTTCTTTGCATTGATCACTGAGGAAGGCTTTCTTATATCTCCTTGCTATTCTTTGGAACTCTGAATTCAAATGGGTATATCTTTCCTTTTCTCCTTTGCTTATCACTTCCCTTCTTTTCACAGCTATTTGTCAGGCCTCCTCAGACAGCCATTTTGCTTTTTTGCATTTCTTTTTCTTGGGGATGGTCTTGATTCCTGTCTCCTGTACAATGTCATGAAACTCCATCCATAGTTCATCAGGCACTCTATCAGATCTAGTCCCTTAAATCTATTTCTCACTTCCACTGTATAGTTATAAGGGATTTGATTTAGGTCATACCTCAATGCCCTAGTGGTTTTCTCCACTTTCTTTAAGTCTGAATTTGGCAATAAGGGGTTCATGATCTGAGCCACAGTCAGCTCCTAGTTTTGTTTTTGCTGACTGTATAGAGCTTCTCCATCTCTGGCTGCAAAGAATATAATCAGTCTGATTTCGGTGTTGACCATCTGGTGATGTCCATGTGTAGAGTTTTCTCTTGTGTTGTTGGAAGAGGGTGTTTGCTATGACCAGTACGTTCTCTTGGCAGAACTCTATTAGCTTTTGCTCTGCTTCATTCTGTACTCCAAGGCCAAATTTGCCCATTACTCCAGGTGTTTCTTGATTTCCTACTTTTGCATTCCAGTCCCCTATAATGAAAAGGACATCTTTTTTGGGTGTTAGTTCTAGAAGGTCTTGTAGGTCTTCATAGAACTGTTCAACTTAAGCACGGCCAAGAGGAGCTACCCCATGTCCAAGTTAAGGAGCAGCGGCTGCGCTTTGCTGGAGCAGCCTTGAAAAGATACCCCACACCCAAGGTAAGAGAAACCTCAGTAAGACGGTAGGCACTGAGAGAGGGGCATCAGAGGGCAGACAAACTGAAACCACAATCACAGAAAACTAGCCAATCTGATCACATGGACCACAGCCTTGTCTAACTCAGGGAAACTAAGCCGCACCGTTTGGGGTCACCCAAGATGGATGGGCCATGGTGGAGAGGTCTCACAGAATGTGGTCCACTGGAGAAGGGAATGGCAAACCACTTCAGTATTCTTGCCTTGAGAACCCCATGAACAGTATGAAAAGGCAAAAAGATAGGATATTGAAAGATGAACTCCCCAGGTCAGTAGGTGCACAATATGCTACTGGAGATCAGTGGAGAAACAACTCCAGAAAGAATGAAGGGATGGAGCCAAAGCAAAAACACCCAGTTGTGGATGTGACTGGTGATAGAAGCAAGGTTAGATGCTGTAAAGAGCAATACTGCATAGGAACCTGGAATGTTAGGTCCATGAATCAAGGCAAATTGGAAGTGGTCAAACAGGAGATGACAAGAGTGAACATCGACATTCTAGGAATTGGTGAACTAAGATGGACTGGAATGGGTGAATTTAACTCAGATAACCGTTATATCTACTACTATGGGCAGGAATCCCTTAGAAGAAATGGAGTAGCCATCATGGTCAACAAAAGAGTCTGAAATACAGTATTTGGATGCAATCTCAAAAACGACAGAATGATCTCTGTTCGTTTTCAAGGCAAACAATTCACTATTACGGTAATCCAAGTTTATGCCCCGACCAGTAACACTGAGAAAGGCTGGTTTTACCTGAGTTGTTTTGTACATTTTTTCATCAATATAAAATATGCTGTAATCACTAAGGATAATACCACATTCTTTGCTTTGCAATTCTTCTCTCCTTACTATTTCTTGAGGGTCTGCAACTCACAACACATGTCCCCAAAGAGACTACCTGTGATTTCATTTACGTTTAACATGGATTGACAAGTGGGCAAAAGCCTTCCCACATTTGCTGCATCCACAGGGCCCCTCTCCGGTATGTTTTCATTGATGAACCTTGAGCCCTGACTTGGTGGTAAAGGCTTTCGCACATTCACAGCATTTATATGGCCTCTTTCCCACATGAATTCTCTAACAGGTGATGAGATCATTTTTGTGAAAAGAGAGTTTTCCACATTCAGTACATGCAAAGAAGCATTTCCTGAGTAAAATCTCTAATGTTCCATCAGTCATGTCTCCTTCCAAAATGCTTTCTCACTCGCTGCATTTGTATAGTTTCTCTGCAGTGCAAATCTGCTGATATATACCTCAAGTACTCCTTACAGAAAGTGAAGTTGCTCAGTCATGTCCGACTCTTTGTGACCCCATGAACTGTAGCCTACCAAGTTCCTCTGTCCACAGGATTTTCCAGACAAGAATACTGGAGTGGGTTGCCATTTCTTCTCCAGATCTTCCCAACCCAGGGATTGAACCCGGTATCCCACGTTGTAGGCAGACGCTTTACTCTCTGAGCCACCAGGGAAGTCTAAGCCTTTGCCACGTTCATTACATATATATGGTTTCTCTCCAGTATGAGTTCGCAGGTGTACACTAAGCTTCCTTTTTGAGAATAAGCCTTTGCCACACATTTACCACATACATAGGGTTTCTATTCAGTGAGTTCGTTCATGTACAATGAGACTGCCTTTCTGAACGAAGCCTTTTCCACAATCACTGCATATATAGGGTTTCTCTCCAGTGTGAGTTCATTGACGTCTGATGAGGTAGGCCTTGGCTGGAGAAGCCTTTCCGCATTAACTGCATATAAATGGGATAGGATTTTTCCCCTGTAAGAGTTCACTCATGTACAATCAGTTGGCTCTTCACAGTAAAGCCTTTCCCACAATCACTGCATATAAATGGTTTATCAGTTGTATGAGTGCACTGATGTACAAGATCACCCTTTACAGTGAAGCCTTTTCCGCAGACACTACACACATAGGATTTCTTTCTTGTATGAGTTTTCTGACGTATAATGAGGCAGTGTTTCATTGAAAAGCACTTTCCCACATTCACTGCACATATATAGTTTCTCTTTTCTGTGAGTTTGCTGATGAGTGCTAAGACTGTTCTTCAAGGTGAGCCTTTTCCACATTCACTGCATATAAAGGGTTTCTCATCTGTATGAGTTCAATGGTGTGCAATAAGACATCTCTTCTCAATGAAGCCTTTTCCACAATCACTGCATATGTAAGGTTTCTCTCCTGTGAGATCTAACCAGTCCATCCTAAAGGAAATCAGTCCTGATCCTCACTGGAAGGACTGATGTTGAAACTGAAACTGCAACACATTGGCCACCTGATGCAAAGAGCTGACTCATTTGAAAAGACCCTGATGCTGGGAAAGATTGAAGGCAAGAGGAGAAGGGGATAACAGATGATAAGATGGTTGGATGGCATCACCAACTCAATGGACATGAGTTTGAGTAAACTGTGGGAGTTGGTGATGGACAGGGAGGCCTGGTGTGCTGCAGTCCATGGGGCCACAGAATCAAACACGACTGAGCAACTGAACTGAACTGATCAGGCTTAGTCTCTCATTTTTCTCATTTGCATAGTAATTAACAGAGGTGTCCAACATCCACAGCCTTGAATGAATTGAGATGTTATTATTAAGTTTATCATAGTTCTAGTTCAAAAAATGCTTCAGTTCAGTTCAGTCGCTGAGTCATGTCCGACTCTTTGTGACCCCATGAACCACAGCACACCAGGCCTCCCTGTGCATCACCAACTCCCAGAGTTCACTCAAACTCATGTCCATCGAGTCGGTGATGCCATCCAGCCATCGCATTCTCTGTCGTCCTCTTCTCCTCCTGCCCCCAACCTTTCCTAGCATCAGACTCTTTTCCAGTGAGTCAACATGTCGCATGAGGTGGTCAAAGTATTGGAGTTTCAGCTTTAGCATCAGTCCTTCCAATGAACACCCAGGATTGATCTCCTTTAGAATGGACTGGTTGGATCTCCTTGCAGTCCAAGGGACTCTCAAGAGTCTTCTCCAGCACCACATTTCAAAAGCATCAATTCTTCGGTGATCAGTTTTCTTCACAGTCCAACTCTCACATCCATACATGACCACGGGAAAAACCATAGCCTTGACTAGACGAACCTTGGTTGGCAAGGTAATGTCTCTGCTTTTTAATATGCTATCTAGGTTGGTCATAACTTTCTTTCCAAGGAGTAAGTGTCTTTTAATTTCATGGCTTCAATCAGCATCCACAAGTGATTTTGGAGCCCAAAAAAATAGTCTGACACTGTTTCCACTGTTTTCCCATCTATTTCCCATGAAGTGATGGGACCAGATGCCATGATCTTTGTTTTCTAAATGTTGAGCTTCAAGCCAACCTTTTCACTCTCCTCTTTCAGTTTCCTCAAGAGGCTTTTTAGTTCTTCTTCACTTTCTGCCATAAGGGTGGTATCATCTGCATATCTGAGGTTATCGATATTTCTCCCAGCAATCTTGATTCCAGCTTGTGCTTCTTCCAGCCCAGCGTTCCTCATGATGTACTCTGCATATAAGTTAAATAAGCAGGGTGACAATATACAACCTTGACGTACTCCTTTTCCTATTTGGAACCAGTCTGTTGTTCCATGTACAGCTCTGATTGTTGCTTCCTGACCTGCGTACAGGTTTCTCAAGAGGCAGGTCAGGTGGTCTGATATTCCCATCTCTTTCAGAATTTTCCACAGTTTATTGTGATCCACATAGTCAAAGGCTTTGGCAAAGTCAATGAAGCAGAAATAGATGTTTTTCTTGAACTCTTGCTTTCTCCATGATCTAGCGGATGTTGGCAATTCGCCCGCTCCGGCGGCGCAGACGCAAGAGATGCCGGCTCCGACGCAACCTACCACACAAAGAAGCGCGGGCTAGAGGAGCTACCCCACGCCCGAGGCCAGGGCCGGCGGCCGAGAGGAGCTACCCCACGTCCAATAGGCGGTGGCTGCGCGGGCACAGGAGGACTGAGAGGAGCTACTCCACGTCCAAGGTCAGGAGGGGCGGCCTTGAGGAGATACCTCTCGTCCAAGGTAAGGTGCAGTGGCTGCACTTTGCTGGAGCAGCTGTGAAGAGATATCCCACGCCCAAGGTAAGAGAAACCCAAATAAGACGGTAGGTATTAAGAGCGGGCATCAGAGGGCAGACACACTGAGATCATAATCACAGAAAACTAGTTGATCTGATCACATGGACCACAGACAAATGTGGTCCACTGGAGAAGGGAATAGCAAACCACTTCAGTATACTTGCCTTGAGAACCCCATGAACAGTATCAAAGCGCAAATGATAGGATACTGAATGAGGAATTCCCCAGGTCGGTAGGTGCCCAGTATGCTACTGGAGATCAGTGGAGAAATAACTCCAGAAAGAACGAAGGGGTGGAGCAAAAGCAAAACCTATACCCAGCTGTGGATGTGACTGGTGATAGAAGCAAGGTCTGATGATGTAAAACCTGGAATGTTAGGTCCATGAATCAAGGCAAATTGGAAGTGGTCAAACAGGAGATGGCAAGAGTGAACGTAGACATTCTAGGAATCAGTGAACTAAAATGGACTGGAATGGGTGAATTTAACTCAGATGACCATTATATCTACTACTGTGGGCAGGAATCCCTTAGAAGAAATGGAGTAGCCATCATGGTCAACAAGAGAGTCCGAAATGCAGTACTTGGATGCAATCTTAAAAACGACAGAATGATTTCTATTCGTTTCCAAGGCAAACCATTCAATATTACAGTAATCCAGGCCTATTCCCCAACCAGTAATGCTGAAGAAGCCGAAGTTGAATGGTTCTATGAAGACCTACAAGACCTAGAACTAACACCCAAAAAAAATGTCCTTTTCATTCTAGGGGACTGGAATGCAAAAGTAGGAAGTCAAGAAACACCTGGAGTAACAGGCAAATTTGGCCTTGGAGCACGGAATGAAGCAGGGCAAAGGCTAATAGAGTTTTGTCAAGAGAATGCACTGGTCATAGCAAACACCCTCTTCCAACAACACAAGACAAGACTCTACACATGGACATCACCAGATGGTCAACACCGAAATCAGATTGATTATATTCTTTGCAGCCAAAGATGGAGAAGCTGTATACAGTTAGCAAAAACAAGACTAGGAGCTGACTGTGGCTCAGATCATGAACTCCTTATTGCCAAATTCAGACTGAAATTGAAGAAAGTAGGGAAAACCACTAGACCATTTAGATATGACCTAAATCAAATCCCTTATGATTATACAGTGGAAGTGAGAAATAGATTTAAGGGACTAGATCTGATAGATAGAGTGCCTGATGAACTCTGGACGGAGGTTCGTGACATTGTACAGGAGACAGGGACCAAAACCATCCCCATGGAAAAGAAATGCAAAAAAGCAAAATGGCTGTCTGAGGAGGCCTGACAAATAGCTGTGAAAAGACGAGAGGCGAAAAGCAAAGGAGAAAAGGAAAGATATAAGCATCTGAATGCAAAGTTACAAAGAATAGCAAGGAGAGATAAGAAAGACTTCCTCAGTGATCAGTGCAAAGAAATAGAGGAATACAACAGAATAGGAAAAACAAGAGATCTCTTCAAGAAAATTAGAGATTCCAAGGGAACTTTTCATGCAAAGATGGGCTCGATAAAGGACAGAAATGGTATGGACCTAACAGAAGCAGAAGATATTAAGAGGTGGCAAGAATACATAGAAGAACTGTACAAAAAAGATCTTCATGACCCAGATAATCACGATAACATGATCACTGACCTAGAGCCAGACATCTTGGAATGTGAAGTCAAGTGGGCCTTAGAAAGCATCACTATGAACAAAGCTAGTGGAGGTGATGGAATTCCAGTTGAGCTATTTCAAGTCTTGAAAGATGATGCTGTGAAAGTGCTGCACTCAATATGCCAGCAAATTTGGAAAACTCAGCAGTGGCCACAGGACTCGAAAAGGTCAGTCTTCATTCCAATCCCAAAGAAAGGCAATGCCAAAGAATGCTCAAACTACCGCACAATTGCACTCATCTCACACGCTAGTAAAGTCATGCTCAAAAAATGCTTACCAGGGACTTACCTGATGGTCTAGTGTTTAAGACTCTCTTCTCCCAATGCAGGTACCCATGACTCAATCCCTGGGCAGGGAACTCAATTCCACATGATTCAACTAAAGAGCTGGCATGCTACAACTAAAAGACCTCATGTGCCACAACTAAGACCCCACGCTACCAAAAAAAAAAAAAAAACACTCCAACAAATTTTAGGTATCATGTTCAGTGTGCTTTTCAGGGGGCAGGACTGAATCTAGAGTGTAAAAATTAAAATGTTTTTGGAGTACAACTTGCTATTGCTCAGTTTAAACTTTTCATTCTCCTAAAGCTACCAATCAACTTTAAGAATTGAAATTCAGCAGAAATTATCATTGTGAGAACAAACATGCACAAGGATATTTATAGCATCAATTTTGAGAGTTTTAAGGAAGAAATCTTGTGATCATTACATAAACTTACTCTTGCATCTCTTCATTCATACCTTTGGATAGTGCCCCAGCATGGTGACTCTGATCCATGTGTCCCATGGGACAATAGCAAGCTTGATACAGAGGGATGAAAGGCATGCTCATTGAAGCATGTTCTACTCTCTTGAAGCTCTCCTAACACATTGTAATGGAGCCCAGGCTAGGCATGGGATGAGATACTTTGTGAAAAGTCACCCCGTCCATTCCAGGGGTGGTATTTCCAGATATGTGGAAAAAAGCCATCTGGATCATGTAGCCACCAGTCAGGACAGCACACACTAGACAATTTAACTCTCAATCCACATACTAGAGAATAATTAATGTCTGTTGTCTTTAGATATTAAGTTTTTAGGGAGGAAGGTTTGTAATGCTGTCAAAGATGACTAAAACCAATAGGAGTGCACATTAGTAGGTGACTGGTTAAATAAATCATGGGATGGATCTTCATGAACACTATACAGACATAAAAAGAATGAAGAAGCTTGTAATTGGTACAGATACTAAGGAAAAACAGCACACAGTTTCCTCAAAAAATGAAAAATAGGAGTACCATAAGATTGAGCAATTTGGGCATATATCTGGAAAAAAATAAGAACTCTAACTTGAAAAGATATGATGTTACAATCAATGTTCAGGGCAGTGTTATTTACAACAGCTGTGACATGGAAATAGTCTTAAGTGTTCATTGACAGATGAACGGATAAAGAAATTCAACCACAAAAAGAAGGAAATCTTGCCATTTGCAACCATGAGGGATATTAAGTGAAATAAATCAGTCCAAGAAAGCTGAATATTCTATGATCTCTTTTATTTGTAGAATCCCCCTCCAAACCCCAAGCTTATAAATAATAAAGAACAGATTGTGTGCCAGAGGCTGAAAGAGGAGTGGGAGGCCAGAAATGGTGAAGGTGGTCAAACGGTACAAACATCATTATAAGTCCAATAATAATAACAGGATTGAACATCATTAGCCATGAGGGAAATGCAAGCTCAAGATCAGATATGACTAGAAAGCTAATAATACATTCTAATACATTAGAATGGGTAATGTAACATATCACAATACCAAGTGCTGGTAAGGATGAACAATTGAATGTGTTGCTAGCAGAATGATTAAAATATACTTAAAATACCAAGTACCAGAGAGGATGTGGAACAAGTGGATATCATACACTGCTGGTGAGAATCTAAAATGGTATAGTCACTCTGGAACAGTTTGGTAGGTTCTTTTAAAGCTAAACACAACTTTCTTTATGTCCCAATAATCATACACCTGAATATTTATTACAGAGGAATGAAAATTTATGTCCATCCAAATCCCTGGATGCAGATTTATAGCACCTTTCTTTATAAAAGTTGAAACCAGGAAACAATACAAACTTATCTGAAGAGTGAATGGATAAACAAACTGGTAAATCCAATAATGTATACTACTCACTAATAAAAATAAAGCAATTAAACTCAAAAAAGCCTTAAGAGCAATTTCCTGAGGGACAAAAAATAAAAAGATTACATGGCCCTTATTAATAAAAAAATTATAAATTTCTATAAATAAATACAACATATATAATGTTTAAAATCCAGTTATAAAAATTAATTTCATAAATGACAAAATTATATTGATGGAAAACTGACACGTAGTTGCCAGAGGTAGGTTTGGATAGGAGTGACCATAAAAAGGTAGCATGAGGGTGTCTGTGTTGATTAAAGTTTTATGTT